>NW_025214776.1:17268-20384 GCF_004010195.1 Chiloscyllium plagiosum | reverse complement strand
TTCAGAGAACCTTGAACCAGAATTCCAAGGTCACTTTGTCTCAATGCACTCCTTAAGACCCTGCCATTCACCAGGAAACTCCTACCTTGATTTGACTTTCTAAAATGCAAGAACTGACACCTATCTGTATTAAACTCCACTTGCTATTTCTCGGTAAACTTCCTCACCTGATTAAGCCACTGCTGTAATTTCTGAAATTTCTGATAATCTTCCTCACTGTCCACGATACCGCCTATTTTAGTGCCACCTTGAAACTTATAATTCATGCCTATACATTCTCATCTAAATCATAGGTGTGTGTAATATTTAAATATATATGCAATATACATGTATAAAACAAACAGTAATCGTCCCAGAACCGATCCCTGAGGCATTCCACTCATCACAGGCCTTCAATCCGACAAGCATCATTCCACTATAACTCGATGTTTCCTACCATCAAGCAAATTTTGGATCTAATTTGCCAGCTCTCCCTCAATTCAATATGATCTAAGATTCCAGTGCAGCCTACCATGTGGAACCTTACCGAAGGCCTTACTGAATTCCATATACTCTACGTATACCACCATGCCCTTGTCAAAGTTACTGGTCATTTCACCATAGCATTCTCACAATTTTTGAGCCATGATCCACCATGCACAAGGACGTGCTGACTGCTCATAATAACACCCAGCCTTTCCAAATGCATGTACATCGTCTCTCTCAGAATCTTCTCAAGAAACTTGTCTACTAGAGATGTCAGGTTTACTGGTCTATAGGTCCCTGGTTTTTAGTTGTAGCTCTTCTTGAATAAGGGCACAGCATTCACTACCCTCCAGTCCTCCGGGACCTCAGCCTTTGGCTACTGATGATACAAAAGTACCAACCAGGGCCCCCAGTATTACTTCTCTGTCCTCCTGCAGTGTTCCTGAATATATCTGGTCAGGACCAGGACATTTATAGAATTACTGCATAGTCAGAAAGTTAAGTCTTCTTATTTCAGGTGAAAACACCAAAGAGTGGGTAAGTGACCTAATGATGATTAACATAACAAATTAAAGAATATATTAATCACAGGACGTGACTTCAGAAGAATTCCAGACATTGTGGAATCCTAAGAATTCTAAAAAAAAAATGCAATCCAGAAAAGGGAATTCCATGAAACTGATCGGGAAATCAAAAAGCGAACATTCATGCAAGCAAACAGCAACACAAAGACTGCAAAAATATATGATCTATATTTCAAAAGAAAAAAAAACATAGTCAAATGTGGAAATTTGCAATCGGGAGAAACGAGCTTATGGTGGATAACAGGGAAATGGCAAAGCAAATGACCAGTTACTTTACGTTGGTCTTAATGGAGTAAGATCCAGAAAATCATCCAGAAATACGAAGTGATCGTATCGGACTTGTGGAAGTAAAGACATAAAGTCAATTCATATCAGTAACAAGGCAATATTGAACATGCAACTGGATTGAGCATTGCTAAGCTTGACAAACCAGATGTACTTCGTCCCAAACTCTTCAGAAATAAATCACAAACAGAAGTATTGATTGCATTGTCGATGACTGAGTTCTATTTTCCTGTACATTCTGCAGAGTCTGGAAGCTGGTGTAGATAAATGTACATTAGTAAACGTGATCCAAGCACTATAGACGCGTAGTAGGGATCCAAGCATCTACAAAGGGAAAAAGAGATAGTGTGGAGAACTGCTGAAAAAATAATTTGACATTTGTCGGGAAACTGTTGGAATCTATTATATAGGATGTGATATTGGATATTTAAACATTAACAGCAAACTTTGAGAGACTCAGTATGCATTCCTGAAAGGGAAATCATACTTGACAAACTTTGGAATTGTTTGAAGTTGATTCTTACAGCATAGTTAATGGGGATCCAGTAGAATTGGCATATTTTAGATTATCAGAAGGCTTTCTATAAGAGCTCACACAGTGAGTTCGAAAATGCAATGATGTGAAGGGTATTTGGAGGAATATATGTAAGTGGAAACTTAAAGTTTGGTTTGCCTTCCTTTAAGGGACTCAGAATATAGATGTAAAGGCATGTTGAAGCAGTTTCACAGAGTATTGATGAGACTGTGGCTGGAGTATTGAGAACAGTTTTGGTGACCAAATCTGAGAAAGAATATACTGACCACAGAGGAAGTGTAATGGTCATTATCCAGATAAATCCCTCAGATGGCGAGATTGCGTGATGAGGAAACTCGGCCTATGTTCTGTAAAGTTTCAAAGAATCAGCGGTGGGTCACTGTGAACTTTATAAAACTCACAAAACATACGACAAGTTGGAAATTAACAGGAAATTTATCAGGCTGTCTAATCCACATTCAACGCAAATAATGGCAGGATAAGGGACAGACCATTTAAGACTGCAATAAGGAGGAAATTCTGCGCGTGGAGGGGACTCACTAACACAGGAGCAAGGCGGGGCAAGATTACAGAGAATCGCCAGATAACCTACAAGTGTGTCAAGCGGAACAGAATAACCAGTGAACACGTATGATTCATTAGCGACTTGCCAAGTTGCATCTAAATCAACTTTAGTAGTAGGAGAAAGAGGGGAGTGGTAGAAGGCTGTTTGTGTGACTGGAGGCTAGTGTCCAATGGTGTACCACGGGCATCAGTGCTGGGTCCCTTATTATTTGTGATTCGGAGGTGCTAGTTTGGGCTGGGGTGGACAAATCTAAAAATAACATAACACCAGATTTTAGTCTAACAGGTTTAGTCGGCAGCACCAACTTTCGAAACGCTGCTTCTTCATCAAAGTGCACAACCACGTGATTTAACTGATGTTGAGAGATTTTTAACCTTATTATTTGTGGTATTCATAAATGATGCAGCTGTGAATATGGACGAGGGGTGGGGTGTGGAATAAATAATTTTGTATTTGATGCAAAGATTGGCCGGGTGGTTGTCAGTGAGGGGGAAGGCGTTATGTTACAGGAAGATACTGATGGAATGGTCAGATGGGTGGATCAATGGCAGATGGAGAGTAACCCTGATAACTATGAGGTGATGCACTTTGAGGAAGGAACCCAGACAGGTGAGTACTCAATGAATGGCAGCACACTAGAAAGCTCAGAGGGTGCTTCTCCACACATCGCTGAATGTGACTG
>NW_025214776.1:8727-16369 GCF_004010195.1 Chiloscyllium plagiosum | reverse complement strand
ATAAATCACAAACAGAAGTATTGATTGCATTGTCGATGACTGCGTTCTATTTTCCTGTACATTCTGCAGAGTCTGGAAGCTGGTGTAGATAAATGTACATTAGTAAACCTGATCCGAGCACTATAGATGCGTGGTAGGGATCCAAGCATCTACAAAGGGAAAAAGAGATAGTGTGGAGAACTGCAGAAAAAAATAATTTGACATTTGTCGGGAAACTGTTGGAATCTATTATATAGGATGTGATATTGGATATTGAGACATTAACAGCAAAATTTGAGAGACTCAGTATGCATTCCTGAAAGGGAAATCATACTTGACAAACTTTGGAATTGTTTGAAGTTGATTCTTACAGCATAGTTAATGGGGATCCAGTAGAACTGGCATATTTTAGAATATCAGAAGGCTTTCTATAAGAACTCACACATGAGTTCGAAAATGCAATGATGTGAAGGGTATTTGGAGGAATATATGTAAGTGGAAACTTAAAGTTTGGTTTGCCTTCCTTTAAGGGAGTCAGAATATAGATGTAAAGACATGTTGAAGCAGTTTCACAGAGTGTTGGTGAGACTGTACCTGGAGTATTGAGAACAGTTTGGTGACCAAATCTGAGAAAGAATATACTGACCACAGAGGAAGTGTAATGGACATTATCCAGATAAATCCCTCAGATGGCGAGATTGCGTGATGCGGAAACTCGGCCTATGTTCTGTAAAGTTTCAAAGAATCAGCGGTGGGTCACTGTGAACTTTATAAGAAATTAACAGGAAATTTATCAGGCTGTCTGATCCACATTCAACGCAAATAATGGCAGGATAAGGGACAGACCATTTAAGACTGCAATAAGGAGGAAATTCTGCGCGTGGAGGGGACTCACTAACACAGGAGCAAGGCGGGGCAAGATTACAGAGAATCGCCAGATAACTTACAAGTGTGTCAAGCGGAACAGAATAACCAGTGAACACGTAGGACTCATTAGTGACTTGCCAAGTTACATCTAAATCAACTTTAGTAGTAGGAGAAAGAGGGGAGTGGTAGAAGGCTGTTTGTGTGATTGGAGGCTCGTGTCCAATGCTGTACCACGGGCATCAGTGCTGGGTCCCTTATCATTTGTGATTCGGAGGTGCCACTGTTGGGCTGGGGTGGACAAATCTAAAAATAGCATAACACCAGACTATAGTCTAACAGGTTTATTCGGCAGCACCAGCTTTCGAAACGCTGCTTCTTCATCAAAGTGCACAACCACGTGATGTAACTGATGTTGAGAGATTTTCATCCTTATTATTTGTGGTATTCATAAATGATGCAGTTGTGAATATGGACGAGGGGTGGGGTGTGTAATAAATAATTGTGTATTTGATGCAAAGATTGGCCGGGTGGTTGTCAGTGAGGGGGAAGGCGCTATGTTACAGGTAGATACTGATGGAATGGTCAGATGGGTGGATCAATGGCAGATGGAGAGTAACCCTGATAACTATGAGGTGATGCACTTTGGAGGAAGGAACCAGACAGGGGAGTACTCAATGAATGGCAGCACACTAGAAAGCTCAGAGGGTGCTTCTGCACACATCGCTGAGTGTGACTGCACAGGTTAATACACAATCTGGGAAAGGCTAGTGGAATGTAAACATAGCCTTTATTCATCGAGGCATAGATTATGAGAACTATGCAGAACTTTGGTGAGGGTAAGATGGAATACTGTATGTAGGTCTAGGAACAACATTACAGGAAGGATGTGATTGCAGTGGAGCGGGTACAGAGCAGATTCACCAGAATGTTCCCTGGGATGGAGCATATCAGCTATGGAGAGAGGCTGGATAACCTCAGATTGTTTAGTTTGGAGGAGAGAAGGCTGAGAGGACTGTGATTCAGAAGGATAGGATTATGAGGTACATGGACAGGATGGATAAGCAGCAGCTGTTGCTTTTACTCAAAGGGCAACACTATTAAAATTAAAAAATTGCGGTTTGGTGAAGATTTGAGAATTGTTTTTCAGCCAGAGGGTGTTGGGGTCTGGAATGCACTTCTTGAGAGTGGAGTTGTCATGGTAACCTCAAACCATTAGAAACGACGTGGCTGTGCTCTTCAAATGCTTTAAGATTCACGGCTAAGGTCTTGTGTCGGACAGTGGGCCTAATACAGACCGTGCTGTATGTCTGGTAGTACGGAGTCTGTGATTCTGTGATTGTATGGATGTGGAAGGTCAATAATTGAGTAGTTTAAGGTAGGAATTTATGCGTTTCTGAAGAATATCTGAACAAAGTTGATAAGAGAGAACTTGTAACATTTTCTGGAAGTATGTCAATGGCAAAATTAAGAGAAAAACGTTGCAGATTTCTGACAGTCTGATACCAGATAATTGAGGACCGGGAAATGGCAGAACTATGGAGCAAATACTTTAGTTATGCATTCACAGAAGAAAACAAAACAAAAAGCAAAACTTCCTAGCAATACTAGAGAACTTTAGTCTTGTGAGAAAAAGGGAATATAATTAAAATAGCAACTAAACAGTTTAGAGAAAGTATTGGACTGAAATGTATGTGCATAGACAAAGTCAACAGAGATTTATGAAATGGGAATCATATTTGAGAAAGTGGCTTTTAGTAAAATTATGTAGGAGGTATCAATGCCATGCGAGTGGAATCTCAGAAAGAGTTTTGATAAAGCCCCATGCCTGTTGTGCAAATTCGAATCCTATGGGACTCGGGCTAATATATGATCATAGATTTAGAATGGGAGAGCTGGCAGGAAACAGTGAGTAGCAATAAAACAATGTTTTATTTTTAAATGGAAGGCTTGGAGGATATTGTAAGGATCGTGTCTTGGGCTCCAGCTATTCCCAATACACATCATCTTTGGGTGAGGGACGCGAATGCAATATTCCCAAGTCTGCTGACAGCACTAAACGATGTCAGCTTGTGAGTGGATGAGGAGGATGTAAAAAAGTTCCAAGGTGATTGAGATAAGTGGAGGGAATGGACAAATACGTGGCAGATGGAGAGTAATGGGGGAGATGAGATGTTGTGTACTTTGATGGGAACAATAGAATGGCAGCCACTCATTTGAAAAAGGAGTGGTTGCAAAATGTTGCACTATAAATGAACTTAAGCTGCATTTTTGTTTATTTCTGCGTAGCACTCCGAATCCATGTAGAGCAGTGAGTTGTGAAGCCAGAAGTCAATACTGGGAATGGCATTGGCACGCCGACCATTGTATATAGGCCCAGCACTTGGGAAACTGAAACTTTGGAAAGAATGTGGACCTCCCTGTACACCAGCCATGAAAGCAATTTTGCAGGAGCAGAAAGCAGGAAGGAAGATAAATGCTGTATTCATCTTAATATCAGGGGAATTTGAGTACAGGAGTAAATCTATCTTACTGCAGCTGTACAGGGCCTTGGTGAGACCCCATCTAGAACATTGTGCAGTATTGTGTGCAGTTTTGGTCTCTTTTCCTAACAGACGACAAACCTGACATTGAGGGAGAGCAGCAAAGGATGACCAGCCTGATCTCTGGGATGACAGACTTGTTGTGGGAGCAGTTTGGGGCAACTGGACCTGTATTCAATGGGGCTTAGGAAAATGAGTGGAAATCTCAGTGAAATATATAACAGTCTGACAGGGCGAGACAGATTAGAAGCAGGGATGGTAATTCCCCTGGCTGGGACGTCTAAACCAAAGGGCCACAATATTAGGTACAGACAGGCCACTTTGCATTGAGATGAGAATAAATGCCTGCACTCAGAGACTGGCGAATCAGGGGTACTCTCTCTCAGATCAGACTGTGGAAGACAAGGGGCTGAATATAAATAAGGATTTCTGGAAAGGGTTAGGGAGAGAGCAGGAGTATGGTGTGAAGATAGAAAATCAGCTATCATTCAAGGTTGTTCTCCAATAACGCAATAATAGTGTTCCTGTGCAACACTGTGTTGTACAAAATCGTGCAATATTAATAATGGGGTTTATGGAAAAAAGAGGGTAAGTGGCGAACCCCCCAAAATATCAGTAAAAACCAAAAATTAAATTTGATCTAACACACAGTAGGACAGTCGAAATAAATCTTTAAATTACATATTGTAATGAAACAGTGCTGTATATGTAATGCTTTCACACGACAGTCACTCACTGGTGCACCGTACCTTTCACGACAATCTTCACCAGAAAGCGCGCGGGGGCTGACTGACCATGGGATGCCGATGCCGAATTCCAGTTCTCTCCAAGATTCTCCGCACAGTTTGAAATAAAGTTCTTTCGAAATATAGACTACAATTCCCAGTTTCAGGCTCAGTTTCAAGGCCTGCAGAGTCGATTGCATTCCCGTTTTTGCTGAACACATTGATTGTACCTTTTGTAGAGAGAGGGTTTCTGAGGCAGGATTTTCTGTTCAGCTGGTGCCCGACAAGGAATCGCGTCACATTGAACGCCAGTTCACTTTATAGAAAATGGTTCATGAATTGCATTGCAGCCGAAATGTATTTAATCAACACGCGTTATCAGTGAACTGCCTGTACAAAGAATGGAGGCGCAAAACTGATGGGCTGAATGGACTACAGCAGTTCTCATTTTATGTTTCACAATGTTTAAACATATTAAGGGATATGTATATTGTATGGGGAAAACTGCGTTGAGCAGATATTCGGCCATTAACTAGAACAGGGAAAGCTCAATGAGTTGTATGGCATATTTCTTTCCCGATGCTTCTGTGCAGTGTGTGGGAAAGCTCTGTAAATGTTGTCACAAGCTCTCAGCTGTTAGGAAGGAGGTCTCTGCAGGGTCGACAGGATTGTGTTTCCCGTTCCCTTTTCTGATAACGAGGCTGGTGCCGGCTGTTCTCTCCGGGTTTATCCTTTAAGACCTCGGAGTAGTTTGATGCAATTGAGTGCCGTGCCTGCCCGTTTCAGAGACCATTGAAGAGTGTATCACATGTCTGGAGTCACTTTTAGGCCAGGCCTGAAAGCACAGGGGATTCACTTCCTGAAAGTACGCTGGGGAAGGAGATCAACATCTATAATCGACATCGAATACACGATCACTATTAATGACACCAGGTATTAGATCTCGATATTTTATTAATTGTTTTTAACTTGCACCAGTTGCCAGAGAATTATCCTGGTCTGGATTAGCAATCCAATGACAATTCCACAACAGCAACATCTCCACATGGGGGCCTATCGGAAACTACACTGAACCGATTATTTCTGTGCTGTGTGACAGCTCTATCAAAAATTACCCCAACCAATTTGACTATCGTGATGAGACTGAGGGCGTGGTAATTGGTCCGATTGTAATTATCCCCTTCTTAGGGGAAGGGACATAGTTGAGTAATCACCCACATTAGGAGAGAGTGAGGACAGCAGTTGCTAATTACCCACATTGCCAGGGAGTTGTCAGAGATAGAGCCGGAATGAAACAGCTTCCTTCGGCTTGTGTTGTAACAAAAGTCCTCAGTCCTATTGTAGGAATGATGTCAGGGCCAAATGCCTTCATCGTATCTACAGTGTCCAGCTGTTGCTTCATGTTACGTGCAGTGAATTAAATTGGTTGAAGACGAGCATCTGCGATTCTGAGGGTATCATAGTGAGGGTGAGGTGGGTAATCGACACAACACTTCTAGCTGAAGATGGTGCAGATACTGCATGTTTTACATGGATGCACAGGGCTGTTCCATTATTTAGGATAGGGATATTTGTGGAGTCCTCTCCAGTAAGTTGTTTAATGGTCCATCGACTTTTATGTATGGATTTGACAGGACGAGAGAGCTTATATTTGATTTGTTAGTCTTGGGATCATCTCTCTCTCTCTGTATCAGATGTTCGTCCTGCTGTTCGTAGTATAACCAGTCAAGTGCGGTAGCTTTAATGGATTGTCATAGGTGTAGTGCACGTGATTATGACTTGAACATGTTCACCCACACTCGTCACTGACCCATGGATCGGCTTGATGGAAATGGTAGATGGATGGGACCCATTCGCCCATCAGCCCTGTATTCAGTTACCAACTCTGGTTTCTGATGCGGAAATACTTCCATTTTCATATTCTCATTCTGCTGGAAGTCTTTCCTTGGCGTCACGCCTCCAATTTGTTACATAAACAATATCCATTTTAATACTAATCTGAATCTTTTCCTTTCAGTAATGTCATCTTCTGTATTTGAAGTGAATGTGTTTCCTTCTGTTTTTCTCCCTGACCATAGTTCAGAGCTCTGCAGTATCAGTGATGCCAGCCTTATGCAGTTTCAGAGTCAAGGAACTTGTCACCATGCGTTACTGTTCAGTTCCCAGTGTACAGCGATCCATGTTGGACAGGATGTTTGGGCATCTTTGACAATTGTCGTTGGAAATTGTTCATAATCAGAAATTGCTGAAGAAATTGATAAAGATGTTGCAGAATTTTCTGGAGTGAATGCAGAGTTAAACTTTCAGGTCCAGTGAACCTTCTATAACGGTTTTTTATTTTTATTTCCAGTATCCATAATTATTTATTTAATTGAAAAATTGTTCTGTACCTATTCATTTCTGGATAAACTCAGCAGGTCTGTCAATATCTGCAGAGAAAAGGAACAGAGTTAGCGTTTCCAGTCCAGTGTGACAATTCTTCAAAACTGAATACAATTGCAAAATGGTCTTTTAATCACTTGCCAGATGGGGAGGATGGGTGGCAGGGAAAAGAGGGTGTGGCAAAAGAAAAACGGGCTTTTAGCAGTGGTGAACGAAAATATTCTGTGGAATGGGTCGAATTTAAGGTGTGAATGAGGGAAAGGGGTTCTCTCTATTGAATGCAAGATAAAAAAGACACAACCACATAAAGTTATACGGAGGCCAGGAGGGAGAATGTTGACGATGTGGTATTATATAGATTTGGCCACAGGTACGTTTTCACTGTCTTCATCATCACCCCCTTTAGATAAAGGAATTCAGGTGCTTGACTTCTTATTGGCACTAGTAAGCGTTTCGTGCTGCCTGAGTATTGTAATATGGAGAAAAATAAATCACAGTATGACATTTGGGCTGAGTGTTGGTTACCTCTCATTGTTAATATTGTTTCAATTTTGCAGTGCTTATCTTTAAACACTTGTTCTAGAAGTTAGCATCAGATGGAGTGTAAGATGTTGAGGAGTGACATTATAGAAACTTATAAAATCATGAGCGGTATGGATAGGGTGAATAGCCAAGGTCTTTTCCAAAGGGTAGGGGTATCCAAACATAGAGGGAATATGTTTAAGGTGAAAGAGGGTTGATTTAAAAGGGAGTAAGGGGCAGCTTTTTTACACAGAAGGCGGTTTGGATATGGAATGAGCTTCCAGAGGAAGAGTGGGAGATGCAAGGATAGCTACAAAATTTAAAACTCATTTGGACAAACATATGAATGGGAAACATTTAGAGGCACATGGACCTAATGAAAACAGATAGGACTAGTATAGTTTGGAAAACCTGGCAAGCATGGACATTTAGAAAAGCTTCACGCAGTGTCAGGGTGGTTTTGTGAGAGGGAAATGATATTTTGCCCTGTAAAATCATGCAAAGTATTTCTGGAGATGCCTGAGAATGTAACAAACGGACTTGATAAAGGGGATCTGGTAGACACGAGAGATTTTCCACAAGGTATTACAAAACAAAAGTTCTTACACAAAACAGAAGCTCCAGGAC
>NW_025214776.1:0-7231 GCF_004010195.1 Chiloscyllium plagiosum | reverse complement strand
CAGCCTGGATTTTCCAAGTACATTTCCAAAGCTACACCTAACCATCGGAGTGGCCTCGATCTGCCCGTTTAGCATGTCCGAGGCTGAATGGAACATCAGAACATAGGGCTGAGGGACACAAGTGAGCCATTCGGCCCTTTCACACTACCCCACGCATATATAAGGTCATGGCTCATCTCATTGTGATCCCAGCTGCACTTTTCTTTCCATGTACCATTATCCCTGATTCACCTGTCCATGGAAAATCAGACAAAGCCAGCTTCAATATAATAGAAAGGTCCAGCCACCCCAAACTTCTGGGAAAGAGAATTCCCACTTAACTGAAATCCCACTTTGTGGATTTATCCTAATTCCTGCTCTGATGGATGTTGGAGGGTGTCACCGTTTCCTTTTCTCGTCCCATTCCTCCACTGCTCACATTAAATTTTAAGTGTAACCAGGTTGGTGATATGGCAGATGATAAAGTTCTCAGACTGAGTCAGGTTCAGTGACAGGAACAAGTCAGGCAGATTTCTTTAGTTAGCCACAAGTAACTAATAAAACTAACGGATGTGCATGGTGGATCTGTAGTTAGCACTGATATCTCCTTCACCAAGTAGCTGCGTTCAGTTCCAACCTCGGGCAACCCTCTATGCGGATTTTGAACATTCTCCCCAGGTCTGTGTGGATTTCCTCCCAGTGTTCTAGTTTCCTCCCATCGTCCATCGATATGCAGCTTAGAGCGGATTGGCCATGCTAAATTGCCCATAGTGCCAGGGATGTGTAGGTTAGATAGGTTCGTCATGGTAAATGCAGGGTTACATGGATACAGTAGGGGGGCAGGTGCGGAGGGGATACTGTTCTGAGGGTCAATGTGGACTTGATGGACGGAATGTCCTGCTTCCACAGTGTAGAGATTCTATAAAAACAACAAGAAGTTTGGACGATACAAACACCCAGTGGGTATCTATCTGATCACTCTCCTCGAGGTTTTGTATGTTTCAATAAGATCACCTCTGATTCCAAGAGTAACCTGTTAAAGCTTCCATAATGTAAGACCCTCATCCGTGGAATACATGAAGTGAAACATTTCCGAACTGCTTCCAACTTAATATATCCTTTCTCAGGTAAGGAGACAAAAATAATTTCTCACACAGAAGAAGTTATTTTTTGTTTTCTCAATGGTGAGAGTATTTGGAACTCTCTTCCCTGCAGAGCAATGGTTAGCACTGCTGCCTCACAGCGCCTGAAACCCGGGCTCAATTCCCGCCTCAGGCGACTGACTGTGTGGAGTTTGCACGTTCTCCCCGTGTCTGCGTGGGTTTCCTCCGGGTGCTCCGGTTTCCTCCCACAGTGCAAAGATGTGCAGGTCAGGTGAATTGGCCATGCTAAATTGCCCGTAGTGTTAGGTAAGGGGTAAATGTTCGGGGAATGGCAGGAATGTGCAGTGTTGGGGAAATGCTGACAGTGGTACAAAATCACACTGCTCCAGCACATCCACGAATACAATGCAAAATGAAATGATAATATCTATAAAATGTTAAGGGGAAATCCAAGATGGTGGCGATCTGGAAGGTCTGCTTTGTTGGGCTCTGCATCACTGCACGGGCAAAGTGATTCCCTAACCCACTCCATCCCAGCCATTTACTTAAAATGCTTAGTCTTGGAAAGTTTTGAGAGTTGGCAGTTGTAGTAGCCTTAGTTTATGTAGTTTTTAAGCTCTATGAGACTTTGTTTAGTAATGATCAGTAATTCGAGTTCTTCCTCTCTCGAGTTCAATTGTTGCTGCAGTGTGTTCTGGGTAATGATATGCTTAAATGGTCTACCTGGAGCATTAAGATGAGCCATTGGCCATAAAAGAGGAAACATTTACTTTCTAGTCTTAAAAAGAAGTGGATGTTGTCCTACTGCAGGAGATGCATCTTGATGACAAGGAACATTTGAAATTACAGCAGGTCGGGCTTGATCGGGTTTATTTCTCGACATTTAATATTAGGAGGAGGGGAGAAGCCATAATGGATAAAAGAATCTTCCATTTAACCTACTAGATTGTATTTGACACTCACGGGAGGCTGATAATACCCAAAGCCTTGAACTATAGTAAACAATATAGTATTTTGAATGTTTATTGCCCCCCGCCCCACTCCAAGTGTACCCTCCAAATTCAGTTATCTTGCATCGTAGCACGTTATTGTAGAAGTTTTCAAAAGTCTTATGGACCCCACGGTGGACAGAATGTCGAAAGGTGTCCCAATACCCTCGTTGTAATGTGTGCAGAACGAGAGCTGGTGGATGTCTGGAGGCAGATCCACATCACAAGCAGCGATTTTATTTTCTTCTTTAACCGGCATAAATGCCACACGAGGGTTGATTTCTTCCCCATTCCTGCAACAATCTTAGATTCGATAGCATCCTGCACAATTGAGAATATTACCATTTCTGCCCATGAAGCAGTATACTTATTGATTAACATTAAGTGCAATATAATAGTTTCGAGACACTACCGAATGTATCGCTTTATTCTAAAGACTAGTTGGTTAATTGAGTAGTTAGAGTAGATTAATTACAGTGTAGAAACAGGCCCTTCGGCCCAAAAAGTCCACACCGATTCACCCCCTGACATTTGATCCTTCACCTAACACTACAGGCAATTTAGCATAACCAATTTACCTGACCTGCACACTTTTGGAGTGTGGGAGCAAACCCATGCAGACACAGGAAGAATGCGTTAACTCCACACAGACAGTCACCTGAGGCAGGAATTGAACCCAGGTCTGTGGGGCAGCAGTTGCTAACCATTGTGCCACTGAGCTGACCACTACAACGAATTCAGATCTTTCTTAGCCATTAATTCAGATTCAACGAATAACTCATCCACTCTATGGGAAATTGCTAAGGCTTATGCCAAGGGTATAATTATTCCTTATGATGTAGCAGAAGGGGGAGCAGGAACGCTGGTTTGAGGCAAAGCTGAGGGCAGCCGAGAGTGCATACTGTGATTGTCGCTCAGTGGCTAAGCTGCAGAGGATTACAACGCTTCGGTCTACAGTTGATTCCACGCTCACACGGACAGCCAAGAAGGAACTTACTTTTGCAAAACAAAGGCTGTTTGAACATGATGATAAGCCAGGCAGGTATTTATTCTATCTTGCCAGGAAAACGATCGCTCCTCTGAAGCCATTACCTCAATTAGGGAAGGTATTGGGGTCCTTACCTCCAATTTCCAAAAGGGAATCCTGTCCGAGATTTTCCATCGAATTATTTCAGAATGAACATTTTGAGGATAGATGGATTAAGTTGGAGTCATTTTTCAAGAACCTGGGTTTTCCAGGAGTAACCCCTGAATAAGTGTTGTTCCTTAATGCACCATTGTCAGCGCACGAGGGTGTGAAGCAGCTTCAGAATGTAAAGGCGCACGTTCCTGATGGATTTCCTAGTGAATTTTATAAATAATTTATAAACCTATTGTCAGGGCTGATGTTTAACGTGTTCTGTCACTCATACAGTCAGGAACCCCTCCCTCCATCCTTAATAGAGGCTCATATCTCTCTGATGCTGAAGAAAGGAAGACACCGGAGGATGGTGCTTCTTATATGCCAATCTCATTTTTAAATGTTGGCCTCAAAATCCTGTCTGAGATCCGTGCATTAAGGTGGAATCTTTGCTGCCTTCCGTTACCAAAGAGGACCAAACCGGCTTTATAAAAGACCGCAGATCTTCCTACAATGTTAAGAATTTACTCAATATGATCCAATAGTGTCAACAAGAATCTGTCCAGGGATTATTGATTCCTTTAGATGAGAGAAGGCATTTGATTGGGTTGAGTGGCCGGATCTCTTCTGTACATTCGAATGGTTTGGTGTACGCAAAGTTTTTATCAAGTGGATGAGGGTCATTTTCCGTGATCCTCTGGCTGCGGTTCTCACTAATCAGTAATATTAATATTTCTCCAGGCAGCCGACAAGGTTGACACCTTTCACCATTGTTGTTTACGTTGGGGATTGAGCCACTGGCAGAGGCCATTCGTAGGGATGCCAACATATCTGCCCTAGAGGTGGGATCGAAGTCACGAAAGATTACATTATATGCAGATTAGGATCTTATGTTTTTGTCAAATCCCGCAATTTCGGTAGTTCATGTGATGCGATGCATTGATTCGCTTGTTGCCTTTCCAGGCGATAAGATTAATTTTACAAAGTTGGAGGCCATGCCTACGGGAGGTCTTAGGGAAATACCTAATACTGAGGGCAAATCCTGGATTCCTTTTAAATGGTCACGCGGGTGGGTTGCCTATTTCAGTATCTTCATTACATTTGTCTTTGATCATGTATTTAACGTGAACTATGTCCATTTGTTTGACAAAATTAAACAAGACCTTCAAAGATGGAGGCATTTCCAATATCCTGGCTCGGTCAGATAGCTGTTATCAAAATGAATGTCCTTCCTCATTTCCTGCACCCAGTTCAAATGCTTTCTATGATGTTTCCCAGACAGATATTTCGGAAACATAATGGCTGGTTTAGCTCTTTCATTTGGCACCATAAGCGATTCTTTATCTAGCTAACAAAATTGCAACTGCCCCACAGATTGTGAGGAGTAGATCTCCCCGATTAAACGCAAGCAATTAAGTTTTTTTTCATCGTATGTTAGTGCCTGGACCGCTGAGGTCTCGGCATCAATATGGCTAGACATTGAGCCCTCTCAGACAAAGTCTGTTGTTCTTAGATAAAATGACAACATTTATGGAATATTGGCATAAAATAATGATAATCAATACTGTTAAATCTTGAAGGACAATGCGTCAGATCGAGGCAATACAGCCAAAACCATGTTTCTTACCCCTATAATTGGTATACCGGGGATAATGTATTCCAGGTTGAAACTGTGGTCAGCGAGGGAAACACCTTGTTTGGGTGATTTAGAATTATAGTATCCCTACAGTGTGGAAACAGGTCCTTGGGCCCAGCAAGTCCACTTCGACCCTCTGAAGAGTAACCCACTCACACCCATTCCCCTACCCTCTTATATTTACCCTGATTAATGCCCCAACTTACAGATCCTGGAACACTATGAGCGATTGAGCAATGGCCAAGTCATCTAACCTGCACATGTTCATGACTGTGGGAGGAAACCTACGCAGTCACAGTTGAGAATATACTAACTCCACACAGCCAGTCACCCAAGGCTGGAACCAAACCCATGACCCTGGTGCGGTGAGTCAGCAGTGCAAACCACCGAGCCACCACGTGTTACTAGAAGGAGAAACAATGATAACGTTTGATCAAATAACTCGTAAGTATGGACTACCTAGTAGAGACTTCTGTTTTTTTTCCAGATTAGAGATTTGATTAAAAAACACAGTTTTAAAAGACACTTATGGATCCAATACAGAGAAGCAGGTGATTATTATAAAGAATACACTCTCTGTCAGTACTCGTTACCATTTGTTGGAGAGTGTCCCCGCAGACAAGACTGTGCAGCTTCGTGACGTCTGTGCGAGACAGTTGGGGATTTAGATCTTTTCGGAAACATGCGAGGATATTTGTGAAAATGCTCGAAGGATTTTAATAGAACCCATTCCATGCAGTTGAAAAGTCTTCATACGTACTATCTGTCCCCAGATTTTCTCTCAAAATTCAATGTGGAATTATGTTCAGCGTGTCCTAAATGCAGAATGACACTCTTACTCATTGCATGTGGTCCTGCGGCAGGCTTCCTATATATTGGCGCACTGCGTTAGGTGTGGTAGAATGGGTCTTGGGGACCGAATTGGAGATGGACCCGGTTTTTCTTTTCCTGGGCTTGCCCAGAGTATCTTACGCAGATGCACATGGGAATAAAAAGTATATCCGTACTTCCTATGCTAGGAAAAATATTATGTTGTGTTGTAATTCTGAAAACTCCCCGGGTCTGTTGAGACTTTGTAAGCTCATCATGGAGAATATCCCTTTGGACTTTCTCACCAGCATGGTGTAACAAAAAACAGAGATTAATATAAGTCATAGAATCATAGAGTCATGGAGATGTACAGCATGGAAACAGTCCCTTCGGTCCAACCCGTCCATGCCGACCAGATATCCCAAACCATTCTAGTCCCACCTGCCAGCAGCTGGCCCATAACACTCCAAACCCTTCTTATTCATTTACCCATCCAAATGCCTCTTAAATGTTGCACTTGTATCAGCCTCCCTGACATCACCTGGCAGTTCATTCCATACACGTACCACTCTCTGTGTAACAGCCCCAGTCTGTTCAGCCTCTCTCTATAGCTCAAATCCTCCAACGCTGGCAACATCCTTGAAATCTTTTCTGAACCCTTTCAAGTTTCACAACACCTTTCCGATAGGAAGGAGACCAGAATTGCACGCAATATTTCAACACTAGCCTAACCAGTGTCCTGTACAGCCACAACATGATCTTACAACTCCTGTACTCAATACTCTGACGACTAAAGGAAATGCCTTCTTCACTATCCTATCTAACTGCGACTTACCTTTCAAGGAGCTATGAACCTGCACTCCAAGGTCTCTTTGTTTAGCAACACTCCCTGCGACCTTATCTTTAAGTGTATAAGTTCTGCTAAGATTTTCTTTCCCAAAATGCAGCACCTCGCATTTATCTGAATTAAACTCTATTTGTCACTTCTCAGCCCATTGGCCATTTGGGGAATTTGAGGTGACCCTCTTCGCTCTCCACTACACCTCCAATTTTGGAGTCATCTGCCAACTTACTGATTGTACCTCTTATGCTCGCATCCAAACCATTTATGGCAATGACAAAAATTAGTGAATCCAGCACCGATACTTGTGGCGCTGCACTTGTCACAGGACTCTAGTCTGAAAACCAACCCTCCACCACCACCCTCTGTCTTTTGCCTTTGAGCCAGTTCTGTATCCAAATGGCTAGTTCTCCCTGTATTCCATGAGATCTAACCATGCCATTCAGTCTCCCATGGGGAACCTCATCAAAACCCTTACTGAAATCCGTATAGATCACATCTACTCCTTTGCCCTCATCAATCCTCTTTGTTACTTTCTCAAAACAACACAATCAAGTTTGTGAGACATGATTTCCCACGCACAAATCCATGTTGACCATCCCTAATGAGTCCTTGCCTTTTCAAATACATGCACATCCTGTCCCTCAGGATTCCCTCCAACAACTTGCCCACCACCAAAGTCAGAGTCACTGGTCTATAGTTCCCTGGCTTGTCCTTAATACCCTTCTTATACAATGGCACAACGTTAGCCAA
>NW_025214775.1:45534-50600 GCF_004010195.1 Chiloscyllium plagiosum | reverse complement strand
CAGACCTTCATCACGAATGAGGCTGCGAGCCTCCGGGATGGAGGGAAAAATCATATTAGGCGTACTGCTCACTGTGTTATGTGGCACTCCCTCCTGTGAAGTAGGACATACTTCTAAAGGACTGAGCACATGGAAACTGGCCATCCATGAGGCACTGTGGGCTAGCAGCAGCTGCAGCATCAATGGCCTTGCCTCCATCATAAAGTCAGAAGTGGCCTATTCACTGATGGTTTCAAAATATGAAGCACCATTCACAACTGCACCGATACTGAAGCAGGCTATTGAGCCCATCAACAGTTTTAAACAGGAACAGAATGAGGCCATTCGGTCATTGGAGGCTGTTACTCAGCAATTGGAGCAGATCTTTTAATATATCCCACCTGTTACACAGGAAATGGAAGGGAACATTCGGCATTTCAAAGCTGCTACACAGGAATACGGGGCGCTGTGCAGACCACAGCAGTGCATTGATATATAAACCCAGACTAGATATCTGTCCAGAACGGGGAGCTGTGCAGAACACAGCAGTGCACTAATGTGCAAACCTGAAAGAAATATCCATCCAGCACGGGGAGCTGCACACACTACACAATTATCTCCAAACCTCTACCAGTTAGTCTGACCAGCACAGCGATCTGTGCAGTAATCACCCGTGAATTGATCGGTAAACCAGGAGCAGTTACCCTCCCAGCATTTCGGACTGTGTACACCACCCCAGTGCATTCCTCAGTAACACTGTGTTAGATCACTGCCCAGTGTGGGGAAACTTGCAGCCCATGCTGGAAGTGACTGGATGTGCAACTCCCATCCATTTACAGCTCCATATCTCCATTGTGCCATGACAAGGGGTTGCTGTGGGTGTGAACTTCACTGCCACAGAGAGATGGCGGGGGAATCAGTTTAAATATCCCCACATGGGAGGGGTTTGAGAAATAGAGAGAGATGGGGGAGACTGAGATACAGTGTCATGGAAGGATGTGTTCCCAGGTTTCAGAATGCTGAAATGTAGACACTTCGATAGCATCCTGTAACATGAGCCAATCTTCCCAGGAAAGATGTGAAAAAGGAATATTGGTGTAAGGTGAGATGATGGAGAGTTTTGGATGAGCATTTGTTCTACAGCTTTGTAAATAGGAGTGGTTTCAACAGAACCTATGACTCATTGGCCAGATTCTAACAATAATTCATCTCAGTTCCATTTTCATTGACTGCGACAGAGGGATTGTCTGCACGAGGCTGAGCTAGTTTTCCAGTGCTATCTTATCAAACTCAACTCGTTAACTACCCAGCCCACCCCATGGTGTCCCTCTCATTCAATACCAGCCCGATTCTCACACCCATCATGGTTGGAGGTATTCACCATCGCCCGGGTGCCCCTGGATATTCCGTGATCTCTGGCACTGGTCCCATCTTTAAAAGGCCAAGGGGCACAAGGTTGAGCTTTCTTAGTTTGGAACTGCCCTGCGCAGTTTACCCCGAGCATGGGGAATAAGGGGCAATTACACCACAGTTTGTCGACAGGGGCACAGAGGTCCTGGTGGATGGGCTAGTACAGAGGGGGACCATTCTCTTCCCAGAGGGCGCCACACCACTAGACCCACCGAGCGTGGTCTGAGCTCCCCACCCAGCTCAGTGCAGTATCTGCGGTCTGCAGAAATGTCCAGCAATACAGGACAAGCATTAATATCCTTCCCCGCTCTGTCAGGGTAAGGGCCACTGTATTCTCTCTGCTCAATCACACTCACTGTATATCTGTTATAGCACCGACCTCCAAACAAGGCTCCACCACTCTCACTGCGGCATGCAGCACCTTCCCTCTCTCTCTCCGTCTCTGTCCCGGTCTCTCTGTCTCACTTACTCTCTCTCTGTCACCCGGTCCAATTTACCCCCCACGTTAATAACACTGCATGGATACAACACTGTCAACAAACTCCCTCACCATTTGCCACTATCCCCAGCTACACGAGCACCAACAACAGGGCAACCCATCCCCACCCCCTCTCCCTCCCTTGCTCCCAATCCAGGAGAAACAGCCTGGAATAGGACAGTAATCGCCAAGCCGGGTGTTGGAGTGCCCGATATCCGTTCCCTCACACCCCCTCCCCCTGCCATGTGGGGAGGACCCTCGTCCGAGTCGGAGAGGACCAGGACACCTCGTGTGGAGATTCTGAAACATCCACGTCCCACCGACCGAGTAAGGAGGAATGTTCAGTGAAGGGCAATTCTCACTTTAAACCCACTGGCAGCTCCGTTTCCCCCCGGCACAACATAGAAGCCGTGGCCCTGATGCCATCTCCCTTTTGTGTGGAGCTGGTACAAATGGAATCCCCACGGTCTCGGTGGGCAGGAGGGTGGGATCACAGTACATCGTCACCACCACCTCCCAGGAAGGGAACACGGAGACTCCCTCCTACACCTCCTCCTGTAAAAAGCTCAGATACTGAAACTAGTCTGTGATATTTACTGCTCTCCCCTTGTCCTGACATCTTCAATAATCTGCGCGTATATACACGCAGTGCTCTCTGTTCCTCCACTCGCTTTATAACGGCACAGCCTGTTTTAAATCGTCTTTCATTGTCTTTCCTACTATAGTGCATCACCTCAAACTGCTCTGCGTTGATCCCCATCTCCCTTTTTCCTGAATACGACACCAACGTGTCACTGTCCTGTTAGAGTTCTACACTGGCCTCCATAGACTTTACAATTCTTCCAGGTTTGGTGCCATGTACAATCATTGAAATTGTCATCGTGTCACACTCCCCATGAAACAACTGAAATCCTGCCTCACTCACGAGTGTGAGCAAGTGAAATACTGATATATTCCACAGACGGAGCCCAATAATTAGATGCTGTTAATGGAGTAACAAAAGTCCTGATACAAACCAGACTGAGTGAATGAAATATTGACAAACCATAGAGCAATAGAAATCCGGATTGGCTCCAAGTATCTGTAATGACATCAGGGTATTCATGTAATGAAGTTGAAAGCGTGTACCGTACCTTTAAGATAGAGGGAAAGCGGTTCTGAACGGAGAGCTTACAAGTGCCTGTGTATATGACAGGATGGCAGACCCAGAGTGTCAAAGGCAACTGAAAATATGTCACATTTGGCTGTGAAATAGATCCCTGAGATGGTTGCTGTTTGGACAACAATTTGAATCAGTTTAAATAATACCCCAGGATACTAAAACAAAATCAAGTTTGAATTTATTGTTTTTCAAAAATCGAACCGATGAGATAATCCGATGTTATGGATATTAAGAATGCAGGAATTTTGAAAATTGAGGACAGAGCAACACATAATCAAGAGATTAACACTCTCTATCAAAGGTACCTTTTCCTATGAAACATATCCGCAGTAAAAAGAAAGAAGATGACCCAGGGAGATCTTCTCACAGAAGAAGAGACAAAAACTACAGCTGCTGTGTGGTTTTGAAATTAACTTGATGACATTTTACTAAGCATCTTATTGAAAGAGTATACTGTTATAGATTTGGAATTGGGGAATAAGCGGTTAAGAGAAAGGGGGTCCCAGAGTTGTGAATAGTTGATGTAAAATGTTCACTTTCAGAATTTAAAAAATAAATTGATGTTTTTATTTAAACAGTGGAAGTTGGGAGTTCTCTGTCACACATATTTTAACAGTTTACGAGGTGAATTGAGCATTTCTTTACGTTTCATTTAAGTTACCAGATGAGCTCAATGCCGTGTCCTAACAATTGCTGTGTGTGTCTCTGAGTGGGGCAGGTGTGGCTGTCTCTGTGGTGCTTAAAGTGATGCAATGCTACCCTCTGCAGGTCTCCACACGCCACTGCACAGGCATTAGCAGAGGGTGAAAGCCAACAGAGATTCATTCAGAGTGGGGGAGGGAGAGGAGGGCTGCTCACAGCACCATCCAAACTGATGTCTTATCCATGTACTAATCTAAATGTCCTTTAACGTTGTAACTGTCCCTGCTTTTACCACTTCATCTGGAAGTTCATTCCACACACATGCCAGCCTCTGTCTAAAATAATTACCTCTCATGACTTTTGTAAATCTTTTTCCTTGCACCTTAAAATATCCCTCTGTTTTGAAACCCAACTCGAGGGTAAAGACATCAGCTTATCTGTACCCCTCATTATTTTATAAACCACTGTAAAGTTACCCCTAAATCCCATCCTCTCCAGTGAAAAATGTCCCACCCTACCCAGCCTCTCCTTATAGCTCACTCCCTCCATTCTCAACAACGTCCAGGTTAATCTGTACTCAACCCTTTCCAACTTAATAATATCAAGGTCAATAATATCGAAGTGAAGAGTCAAGGTATTTTATGAGAGGAGGGGAGACCAAAACTAGAGTGCATAGTTTAAAGGTGAGAGGTGAAACATTTAAAAGTGAACTCAGGGGCAGCTTTTTCACCCAGAGGGTGGTGTACCTATGGAATGAGCGGGCAGGGTGACCAGACTGGACACAGTATTCCAGAAGATGTCTCACCAATGTCCTGTACAACCTCAACATGACGTCCCAATTCCGATACTCAAAGTTCTGATCAATGAAGACAAGTGTGTTAAACACCTTCTTAACCACACTATCTATTTGAGATGCAAATTTTAAAGAATTATACCTGACGGCCTACGTCTCTGTTCTACAACACCGCCAAAGACCCTACTTCTAAGGGTATTGGTCATGCTCTTGTTTGATTTACCAAATCCAATACCTCGCATTAATCCAAACTGAACTCCATCCGCCACTCCTCAGCCCAGTGTGTGATATTACCACCTCCTCACCTTCCCCGTTTAATTTAAAAATTCCCTCCCCCTCTCCAGGATGCCTGCACACTCCGGGCTTGATTTTCACAAAACCCGGAGCTTGGTTTGCCTCGTGTGGTTAGGGGGAGGTGGGACAGATTACAGACAAAGTCAGTGGGGAGGAGAGGCTGGACAGTAATCGTTTAATGCTTTCAGGAAGAGGACAATGACACATGAGAGTTGGGTAAAACCGATCTGTGTTTTGGAGCCAGAAGTTATGCTCTTCCTGCGTCTCGAGTGTTCAGTAATAAATATCTATTCGAGACCCTTCTTTAG
>NW_025214775.1:43795-45196 GCF_004010195.1 Chiloscyllium plagiosum | reverse complement strand
TCAGGATTGCATTTCAGAATTTAGGCCCAGAATGATTTGAAACGCAGCCATTCGTGTTGATTTGGGTCACATTTCGCAGCAGTAAAGATTTATAAAATCAGAATGGTCACGGGTAGGGTGAGTAGTCAGGGTTTTTCCCCAGGTTAGGGGCGTCCAAAATTAGAGGGCATTAGTTGAAAGTGAGAGGGGAAAGGTTTTGATGAGGCCTGAAGGGCACCTTTTCATGCACAGGATGGTGTGCATATGGAATGAGCTGCCAGAGGAAGTGGTGGAGGCTGGTACAAATACAGCATGTAAAAAGCATCTGGATGCTGACAGACCTGCCGAGCCTTTGCATCAATTTCTGCATTTGTAAAAAAATATATTCGTTTTAACACAGGTATTCTGAATACTTTAAATATTTTATTTTTTTAATGACGCAGGGCCATGTAAACATATTTCAAATCGGCCGAGACCATTTTCTGCTAAGGGTATGGCTCTGTGCATGACAACAGCAATGATGCACCCAAATTGGAGCAGGGAGTGTGATGGAGACATAGTTTAGACAATGTACAAGGAGGCCTCACATGTTCCAGTTTGGGAGAGGAAAACATTATTGTGTGTTTCAGCTCAGGGAGAGAGAAAATGTAATCTGCTGAGAAGGAACGGCCTATTGCACTCTCTCTCCTTCATTGTTCCTCATCACATCAATATGTGCGAGCTAAAAAAATCTCTACAGTCATCGTTACCATTCTTATTGCAATAGAATCCCTGCAGTGTTGAAGAAGGCCCTTCAGCCCAACAAGTCCATACCAACTTTCCCAACCCATTCCCCTATATTTAACCCAGTCTAATTCCCCTAACCTAGAAATCCCTGGACATTAGAGACAATTTAGCATGACCAATCCACCGAAACTACACAGTTTGTGGTAGGAAACTGGATCAAAAATTAGAAGCTCACACAGAAAAGTGGAGCACCTGCAAACTCCACACAGACAGTCACCCAAGGCTGGAATCCAACCCAAGTCCCTGGTGCTGTGAGGCAGCAGTGCTAACCACAGTGCTACCCTTCGCGTGATCCCTGACCAGAATTCACTGCAATCTACTCACTGCCTAAAGCAAAGGGAATTCAGCCAAATCCAAATCTGCCAGGGTGAAATCACATTGCTAGCAGCTGTATGAGTACAATATCTTCAGAAGCAGAATAACGTTTTGGACAATCTCGCAATTTTTCCTTTTGTCATGAGTTCCAATAATATCCGGACAAAGTGTTTGTGACTGCTTTTAGAAACGGAAATATTGATTATATATTTGAAATACCCAAACAGTTTGCCATTCATCTTTCCACCATAGTTTGAGTAACATTGCTCTGGTTCATAAACGTGCTGTTTTAGCAGATTAAAGAAACTAGCCTGACTTGTT
>NW_025214775.1:41991-43598 GCF_004010195.1 Chiloscyllium plagiosum | reverse complement strand
CTTCAGCAAGGTGTTCATTTAAAGAACAAAGAGCAACGAAAATTTACAGCCCAGGAACAGGCCCTTCGCCCTCCAAGCCTGAGCCGATCCAAATGTATTGTCTAAATCTGTCGGTCAATTCCTAAGTATCTGAATCCCGCTGCTCCCCACCTACTCATGCATCTGTCCAGATGCATCTTAAATTAATCTACCGTGCTTGCCTCTACCACCTCTGCTGGCAACACGTTTCAAACGCCCACCACCCTCTGTGTGAAGTACTTACCGCGTGTATCCCCCTTAAACATTTCACCTCTCACTTCGAAAGCACAACCTTCCGTTATTGGATCCTTCAACCTGGGAAAAAGCTCATCTCTATCCACCCTGGCTATACCCTTCATGATTTTGCAAACCTCAATCAGGTCACCCCTCAATCTCCTCTTTTTCTCTTGAAAATAAACCTAACCTACTCAGCCTCTCTTCATAGCTAGTATTTCATTCCGATTGGTAGACAGCTTAGTAAGTTTCAGTCACATGGGATACAGAGGAAGCTAGTCATAATTGGCTTGAAGGAGAGGGATATTTTTCAGACTGGAGGCTTGTGAGCAGCAGTGTGCTGTAAGAATCAGTGCTGAGTTCACTGCATTTCATCATTTATGTAAATGATTTAGGTGTGAATATTGGGGTCATAGTTAGTAAGGTTACAGATTACATCAGAAAGGTGGTGCAGTAGAGTATCTCAGAGTACTATGAGACCACAATTAGATGGGACAAAGAAGCAAGGAGTGACAGATGAAGTTTAATTTAGATAAATACGGGGTTTTGCATTTTGGGAACGCAAACCAGGGCAGAAATTATACACTTAATGGTAAGGTCCTGGGGCGTGTTGTGAAACAAAGGGACGTAGGGCTGCAGGTACATTGTTCCTTGAAAGTGGAGTCGCAGGTAGACAGAGTGGGACAGACTACATTTGGCACATTTGCCTTAATCAGTCGGAGCATTGAGTATCGTAGTTGTGGTGGAATGTTGCATCTGTACAGGATGTTGGTGAGGCCACTTTAAGAATACAACGTACAACTCGTTTTTCTGCAGAAATGACTTACACACAGATGTTCCAGGACTGGAAGTTTGAGCTTTAGGGAGAGGTTGATTAAGTTGAGGTGTTTCCCCCTGGAGTGTCAGAGGTGGAGGGGTGACATTATAGGGATTGATAAAACCATCAGGGGCATGGATATGCTGAACAGACATGTTCTGCGCCCGAGGATAGGGGAGTCCAGAACAAGAGGGCAGAGGCTGAAGGCGAGAGGGCGAATGATTTAGAAGGGAGCAGAAGATAAATGTTTCACACAGAGAGTGGTGTGTGTAGAGAAATTGCTGTCAGAGGAAGTGCTGAAGGTGGTTCCAATCGCACATTTAAAAAGTATCTGAAAGAGGAGGGATATTGGCCAAATGCTGGCAAATGGGACTGGATCAGGTTTGATATCTGATCGGAGTAAACAGATTGGACTAAGGGGTCTGCTTTCGTTCTGCATGACACTCTGGTTCTATAAGAGGGATGATGAAAAATTCTGAAAGGACCTTTCAAGTGGGAATTCTCTTCACTGGAAGTTTATCGTGCCTCTATGTTCACA
>NW_025214775.1:39071-41799 GCF_004010195.1 Chiloscyllium plagiosum | reverse complement strand
CCACTAACTTTCCAATAACAGAATGTGAGAACATCAGAAATAGGAACAGGTCGTTCACTCCCCAAGCCTGCCTTGCCCTTCACTAAAATCATGACTGATCTGCTCTTGGTCTCAAATCCTCTTTCACACCCAATTCTTCGTTGCCCTCAACTCTCTGACACGTCAATATCCATCGACCTCCTCTTCAAATAATTTCTAGCTCCCCGAACACTCTTGAGAAGAGAAATCTTCACATTCAATACCACCTGTTTGAAGAAAACACTTGCTGCTCCTATATCATGGCTTATTGATATGAACAAAAGAGGTTGGCTCAAGGGTGCAGGTAAAAATGACTGGCCCTGATATCAAGGCAGTGGTTGCCTGCTGTTGACATCAAGGAGCTGAACAAATGGGCATCAGAGTAAAATCTCCAGTGTTTGGAGTCAAACATGGCACAAAGGAAGGTGTTCATCATCTCAGTCCTGGGTCAGCTCTGTGGGAGATCCTCAGGATAGCTTCCTCTTCACAAACATCTTCAGCTGCTTCATCAACGTCTCCCTGCCCCCACACTCCACACCATAAGATCAGAAGTGGGGATGGTCACCAAAGATTCCACAATGTTCAGAACGTTTTGTCCCCTGCCAGCTCCAGAACTGGTCTGTGTCCATGTGCAGCAAGACCTAGACTCCATTCAGGCTTGTGCTGTTAAAGTATCAGTCACATTCATGTAACCGCACTGCCTGACACTGCGCATTGCCACAGTAAAATAAGAGTTCATTCAGCACCTAACGCTGGTTTCACAGGAATATGAGGAAGCCATTCAGCCCATTGACATTATTGGAGATGAACAGGGATAGCCCATTCAATGCCTCCAGCCTATTACTCAGGAAGAGAAGGAGTCTATTGTGATGGACCAAACCAGAGCCCCTCGAAAATATTTGAAGGAAGTAGACTCTAATGTTTTCTAATTTTAAAGGAAATGTAAAGTGCCTGTTCCAGATCCAATGTGACAGGTCAGACTACTCGGTGTGAAGCAAAACACCATCAACTTAAACACGAAAGATGAAATAAAAGCAAAGAAAGAGGAACTTAGAATGTAATTCTATTGGACAACTTTACAGAATAATAGATCTAGGAAATATTACTAACGAACTGTTCCAATATAGGTAAATCCCATCAACACAGCCCTTGGCTAAAAGAAATATTCAGACACAGATTGTCACAAACATTTCTCCAATCCAGGAATTAAAAACAGCATCAAGAGAAATTTCAGTGAGGGTAGCAGCCAGAAGACATTCACTGAAGCTTTCAACTCTGTGGAGACCCCAATAGCTTCTGATTTTACTGAGAAACCAGAACCCAGAGATCCTAATCCATTCAGTCTGCATTAAAATAAACACAAGGCCTTCCTATCTGTTACTCAAGTGGTCTTAACTAGCCAGCTTAGTAATGAGCGCTCA
Organism: Chiloscyllium plagiosum; assembly: GCF_004010195.1. Lineage (NCBI taxonomy): Eukaryota > Metazoa > Chordata > Chondrichthyes > Orectolobiformes > Hemiscylliidae > Chiloscyllium > Chiloscyllium plagiosum. Next base: position 40,360 of record NW_025214775.1, on the reverse strand, counting down.
ATCTCTCTCTTAAAAGAAACCAGGACAAAATAACCTCTTAAAGCTGCAGCACCGTCACACTAGTCAGTACAATGAGCTGTCACATAGGAACCGGAGTAGCCAGTCGGGCCCTAGGCCTTGTCCAATCAGAAGAGGAAGAAGCCATTCAGTCTGTTGAGTCACTTATGCAGGAACAGTAGGAGGCCATTCCCACCTCAATGCACTTACACGGGGGCAGAATGAGGTAATTTATGCTGATACCGGATGAATGTCTTATGCCCGAAACGTCGATTCTGCTGCTTCTCGGATGCTGCCTGACTTGCTATGCTTTTCCAGCAATAGACGCTCTACTCTGATCTCCAGCATCGACAGTCTTCACTGTCTCCTAATTGATGCTCTAACATGATGAACAAGTGGAGCAGAGGCTGCACAGACAGACTGCTCCACATTGTTCCTCTTCGCTTCTTTGCTTAAGACACACGTGGACTTTAATGTAGTTTTCTAGTGGTGAGCAGGAACGCCATATGTCTTGTGTGGAGTCTCAAGAAGGCATCTTTCATCTCTGAGAAGACAGCCTACTGTTCTCTATATAGGGCTCAAGCTAGTTGGAATGGCTGTTTCCGATGGAAGGGATTGTGGCTGCTGTTGGGGATTGTGAGCAACCTGATGTTCATTATGGATTCACACGTCGCTTGCACAATAACGTGGAGCGAATTAATTAAGGCATATAAGGTATCAGGAAAGCCACATTAGACTGATGAATGGACTCTCTAACTTCAAATAATGCTGATCTTGCTCATGTTGATCTTGTCCAGTTCATGTCCTGTTCAGTGTAACCTGTATGCCTTACTCTGTCCAAGCCTATTTCCACCCTACGATCTATCTGACCATCCTTACTATGATCTTCCTCCACTGTTCATAAATAAAGTGTTTCCCTGTACTGAGGTACACGTGACAATAAATCAAACCAATCAATCCTGGGTAAAGTATGGAATTTCTCTCCCTGTCAACGTCTGTTTTGGAAATAAAAGATCACAGCCACTCCTCGTGTTTCAGCATCACCATTTCTTCATCTCTCACAGCTCTTCAGATTAAACACTCCGCTTATTCACTCCATCCGCATGTTACCATTACCCGTGTCCGTGGTAAGGAGATAATTCCTTACAAAGGAGATCAAATCTGTACAGAGTGCCCCAAATGCTCTCTCAGCAAGGCTCTACAACAGCAGGAAGATGGCTTTACTTATGTACTCGAATCATCTTTCAATGAAGGACAGCATACCATTGACTGCACCCATTACTTAGTCATAG
>NW_025214775.1:37985-38932 GCF_004010195.1 Chiloscyllium plagiosum | reverse complement strand
CATTCCATACACGTACCACCCTCTGCATGAAAATGTTGCCCCTTAGGTTTCTTTTATATCTTTCCCCTATCACCCTAAACCTATGCCCTCTTGTTCTGGACTCCCCGACCCGAGGGAAAAGACTTTTCCTATTTATCCTATCCATGCCTCTCATAATTTTGTAAACCGCTATCAGGTCACCCCTCAGCCTCCGACGCTCCGGGGAAAACAGCCCCAGCCTGTTCAGCCTCTCCCTGTAGCTCAGATTCTCCAACCCTGGCAACATCCTTGTAAATCTTTTCTGAACCCTTTCAAGTTTCACAACATCTTTCCGATAGGAAGGAGACCAGAATTGCACGCAATATTCCAACAGTGGCCTAACTAGTGTTCTGTACAGCCCGCAACATGACCTCCCAACTCCTGTATTCAATACTCTGACCAATAAAGGAAAGCATACCAAATGCCTTCTTCACTATTCTATCTACCTGCGACTCCACTTTCAAGGAGCTATGAACCTGCACTCCAAGGTCTCTTTGTTCATCAACACTCCCTATTGATTCAGACCGGTCAGTATAGACTTGTGAGTCGAAGATCATGCTTCCCAAATTTGTTAGAGTTCTTTGAAGAAGTGACCAAGAACGTTGATGAGTGCAGAGTCTCTATGGATTTCAGTAAGGCCTTTGATAAGGTACCACAAGGCAGGCTGCACTGGAAGGTTACATCACATGGAATGCTGAGGAAACTGGCCAGTTGGATACACAGTTGGCTTGATGGTAGGAAGCAGAGTGTTTTGTGGAAGGATGCTTGTCAGCTTGGAGGCTGGGTCCATAGCTATTTGTTATCTATGATTTGGTTGAAAATGTACAAGGCATGTACGTTTACAGGTGACATTAAAATAAGTGGCAGCGTGATCAATGAGGAAGGTTATCAGAAATTGCAGCAGGACCTTAATCAGGCGGGGAAGTGGG
>NW_025214775.1:36288-37435 GCF_004010195.1 Chiloscyllium plagiosum | reverse complement strand
GGTCAGAAGAGAGCTTGAAACATTAAGTCTGAATTTTACCAACGTGCAGCCAATGGATTGTTCAGCAACAGCACTGACGCAGAGATAAAGATTGAGGATTTTAGGAGCTGGGAGTGGACAGGTTTGGTGACAGAAAGAACACGGGATATAAATCATTTCATGGTAAAAAGGGATCTTGGGGTTGTGCACAGTTTTGTTCGCAGATGTTTGTGAGGGAGTGGTCTGCAATTCATGGGTAATGAATGGAGACTGCAATTGAAACTGATGACAATAGTTTCTTTCTCTGACAAATATAGATAACAGAAATTGCAACGAAATTCAAACTTGTATATGGGATTAATGAATGGAGAGCGGTAGAGAACACAACAATAGCGATAATAGGTTAGTAGCACACCCTCCGCCCCGCCCAGAATAATCATCAGCACTGCTGATATCCGATATGGTAGAAATTCCTAATAGGGCAAAATCTTGAAAAGACTCAAGGAAAACCACCTCTCAATTGTTGTAATGTTCCAGTCCGCTATTCTGCGATTCAGATCAATGCAGCTGTTGATCTCTGTTACTGTTGGAGCTGATGCATCTGTTACTACAGTGGGATAGCGCACTGAATAAAGCCTCTTACTAATAGGAGATGGAAAGCCTCCAGTGGCACAGTTGCATTGCATGGAGACTGACATCAAACACAGTCAGAGCAAACAGTCCCAGCTTTCAATACAGCACATTCAGCTCACAATATATCTGGATTGTCGGCTATTGGTCACATCTCTCATCACGAATTACTCGAGTGAAGTCAGTTGTGAGGGAGAATAAGAATATTTTCTTTTCGTAGGCCACATGAATCTGCTCTGTTGTCCCATTACCATTCTGTAACCATCTCTCCAAAAATCCCTCCATCCCTAAAAGAAATCGAATCAGGATGTTGTTACTGTGCTGATCTCTCCTCCACGGGAACAAACGCTAAAGAACAGACAGTCACTGGATACAATTGCCCTGAACATAGACAGGAAGTGTGGACTTCTCTGAATGTTCCTCTCACTGCTCTAAAATGGCAACTTTGGAACTTCCATGCAGAATATGGTACAGCAATTTATTTATATAAATTAACAGACTTCTAAATGCAGTTTTAGTTGCTGTAAACCGTATTTTT
>NW_025214775.1:29299-33019 GCF_004010195.1 Chiloscyllium plagiosum | reverse complement strand
TGAAATTCATTAAAGGGAGGGCACAGAGGGATAAAGCTGATACCTTTGCATAGTACAAAACATTCAGCATTTGAGCGTGGAATGTTAGATGAGATGGTTAACACATGACAGGAGGTGGGCTTGGGGGAGGGGATGGACTCAGAGTGCATGGCATGGGTAATGTGGCATGTCCAGAGGCTCATAGGCATCTCTGAGTTGTGGGCCTCGTATATCTGGCGAGCACGGCGAATGAGCTGGAGAATGAAGTAGAATTAGGGAATGGTGCTGCCTTGAGCCAATGTGATGTGACGCTTTTGAACGAGAAAATATTGATCTCAACGGCATTGACATCGCACGATCAGTCCTCAGAAAGTAACTGATTGAAAATAAGCAGAATCGTTATCTTATTGTAATACTCTGATTTCATTGGGATGACACTCAAGCAGCAAGGTCTTACTTTTCTGAGACTTTAGACCAAACTGTAAAAACAGAATGAATCTTGATGTTATTAATAAGACAAATCCATCCATGGTTTTCGAAGGCACTAGCAAAGGCAACGTTTATTTGTCATCCCCAATAGCTCTATGGAAGGTGCCATTGTTTATTGAGGAAATTCCCAGCAGCGAATTGCCTCTGATTCCCATTGACCATAGTTTCCTGAGGGCCAATGATGCTACATGAGTCAAATATTACTTTGATGCAAGGGAAGTTACTCTGATCTCACCTCAAATGACATTGGAAAATCAGTTAAAATAATAAAGAGCATAACGATAAAACACGGCTTGTTCGAACAATGTGGTCAACGTTTAGGGAAAAACTGATGCAGGGACATCTGATTCTGTGGAGAGGTTTGTCCCATTGGGATGTGGCTGTTCAGTTAGCACTGTGACACAGAGACAGAAAAAAAGTTCCACTCTGTATGGGGAACAAAACCACCCTTTTCACGTTGTATTGGACAGTGGCAGACATACACCATTGTCTGTTCCTATTGGACATTGATCATCCCAATCTTATCATTCAATGATGACCAATAGGAGCACAGAAGCCAGCAGTTCCCATCACCCCAGTTGGAAAGCAAAAAGGGAAAGGAATGGCCATTGGAAGTGGGAGTAACTAGGGAACTGATGTAACTTCCAGTGGGAGTGGGAGAAGAAAGATGTGAAGAGATACCATCAGTGGAAGAGTATGTAGCAGTAGAAGAGTTAATGCAAGGGAAGTAGAAGTGTAAAAACAGAGTAGGAAGGTGGAGGAAGAATGGCTAATGAAATTTTAGTGGCTGGGAAAATACTTGCTTTCGCAGAAGTGAGGTTGGGTGAAAAACGTCACTGTTCAGGAAAATTGGGATCTGGTTCCATTGAAAATTAAGATTTGATATACTTCTTTTTCTATCACTTGATTCTTGTTCAGATTGCACATTCACTCTGTATTTCTGTATCTCCAACAAATGCAGGTGACATGGTTTTTTTTCTCTTGTATGGTGCCTCAACATTTTTGATTTTTTTTAACAGTATGTATTTGCTTCCAATTCAAGATAGACATGAGCAAAAGATTTGATCTCCTGCAGTTTGTCCATAACGTAAAATTTAATTGAGTGTTAATCCTCATCACATTAGCTGATTAAAGCAATAAGTCTGTGTCCATCCTGCAGATGAAAAATTCTTCAGTTTTGACTATTGTTACGAAGAACAGTACCACATAAAAGACTAATGTTCCAGTACAAGGTGCCAAACCCTAGTTCTTCCTAAATTTGGTACACGCTTTATGAATAAGTCATGCTAAGGGGCAGAGTGTAAAAGGTGAATTCAACTCTATGTCGAAAATGCTATTTTCAGGTCCCTCATAATAGGTGTTAACGACATCACTTTGTAAATTCCTCAAAATAGGAATAGCAAGAGACTGGAATTCATAATTCTTCTTCTGTGAATAACATCTGGAGAATAGAAAGGAAATCAAGATTTGTTTGTGATATTCATAAATGATGATGGTGAGAATGTGGAAGATGGATGGCAGTGGAATGATAACTAATGCTGGGGATGACACCAAGATTAGCTGGGTGGTTCACAGTGAGGAGGAAAGGGTTAGCCTCAGGACGATGTAAACAGATGATTTCTATATCCAGATTAATGGCCGATGAGTTTTAACACTGATAAATGTGAGATGATGCACATCTGAATGAACAAGACAAGTGAGTACTGAAATTGTGAAGGATGAGGGCTAAAGGCAGTGACACCACTCTGTGACCAGCTTCTTGTTCAATCAGGGTCCCCTCACACTCTGCTCCTGAGTTAAATGTAACTTGGGGAGCTGTTCCTGGAAAAACCGGTGTGGATACAGAAGATCCCTTTCCCCAAGCACAATCACTCCGTGGTTTCAGATCTTCCTCTCTGTGCAGCCTCTGTTCCATTTGTTGTTCATCTTACAGACGCAGGTGTTGTAACTACAGTCCCCATGCTCCAACCAGAGTTGGGTCGCCAAATTCTCAGGTCTCCCTGAATGTCTGAGGCAGCTCACAGCAAAACCTTAGGCAAACCATCCCCAACACCTCCACTAACCTTTCAATAACAGTAGTCAGTCAGAAACCCCTCAGTTACAAGTTAGATGCCTGCTCTTTTACAATTATACTCGAGAGGTTTCCTCATGTTACTGACTACACAATCATCTGAGAGGGACAAGCACAGGGGTTCAGTGGACACGCACAGTCCAAGGTTCAAAGGCGTGGCAAAAGCTACTGGAACCCCTGTCCAACATGGAGTACCACATGGGGCACACCGGGAAGTGAACAATAGACCAGCACACACACACCCCTGTCCATGGATCACCACATGGGGCACACCGGGAAGTGAGTAACAGTCATACACATACACCCCTGTCTATGGAGTACCACATGGGGCACACCAAGAAGTGAGCAACAGTCAAACACATACACCCCTGTCTATGGAGTACCACATGGGGCACACCGGGAAGTGAACAACATCCAAAAGGGTATATTTATTGTTGAGGTGAATGGCCACAGGGGATCTTTGCACTGCATGCCGGTTCCCTTTCCGTCCCCTGACTGTAACCCATTTGCCTTTTTCTTGTACCTTTGGAGTGACTACCTCCCTGTAACTCCTCTCAATAATCCCCTCTGCCACCCCAATGATTCGAAGTTCATCCAGCTCAAGCTCCAGTTCCGTAACGCGGTTTTCAAGGAGCTGGAGTCAGGTGCACTTCCAGCAGATGTAGTCAGCAATGACACTGGTGGTGACCCTTACCTCCCACATTCTGCAGGAGGAACATTCAACTGCCCTAACCTCCATTCCCACTAGTCTAAATTCCCAAAGAGTCTGTTGAAAAAAAATAAGGAATAAAAAACTCGTTAACTTTCCATGCTGTGGCACAGGTAATTTGATTATGGTTAGAGGAGGAGGATGGGTGCTTTAACAGATTATAAGGCAAGGTGAGCTTTTCTGGGTGTTGGTTGAATTCACAAACGGGTCATTGCTGTGTCGTAACAGCACACTTGGAACATTGTGTTCAGTTCTGGTCGCCTTGTTATAGGAAAGATGTAGAAGCTATAGTGAGGGTGCAGAGGAATCCCTAGGGATCAACAGAAATATTGGCACACACCACACGATTGAGCGAAATATTGAGGAAGTCACCACGCGAAAAATAAATACTGGCAGATTCTGCATGTCTGTATAAACGTCAGTGTGTCAGTGTTTGTGGTGTGTCTGTACTGATGCCTGTATATCTGTGTGT
>NW_025214775.1:24165-27631 GCF_004010195.1 Chiloscyllium plagiosum | reverse complement strand
AAGATGTGGATGCTTTGGAGAGGGTTCAGAGGAGGTTTACCAGGATGCTGCCTGGACTGGAGGGCTTATTTTATGAAGAGAGGTTGACTGAGCTCGGACATTTTTCATTGGAGAAAAGAAGGAAGAGAGGGGACCTAATTGAAGTGTATAAGATAATGAGAGGCATAGATAGAGTTGATAGCCAGAAACCTTTTCCCAGGGCAGCAATTGTTAACACGAGGGGTTATATTTTTAAACTGTTTGGCGGAAAGTATAGAGCAGATGTCAGAGGCGGTTTCTTTACGCAGAGAGTTGTGAGAGCATGGATTGCGTTGCCAACAGCAGTTGTGGAAGCGAGGTCATTGGAGATATTTAAGAGACTGCTGGACATGCGTATGGTCACAGACATTTGAGAGTTCGTACATTAGGTTTACCTCACATGAGGATCAATGGTCGGCACAACATCGTGGGCTGAAGGGCCTTTTGTACTGTTCTATGTTCTATGTTCTAAACAGTAAACAGTGACAAAACACCACAGATGAGTCACGATTTGGAGGTAGAACGAGGGGCAGCATATTGAGTCTGATATGATCCTCTTCTGAAAAACTCATATTGGAATCAAAAAGTTAATTGTGTTTCGATCTGCTCAGAATCTGCAGATGTTTTTAGATTAGATTAGATTACATTGCAGCGTAGAAACAGGCCCTTCGGCCCAACAAGTCCACACCGACCCGCTGAAGCGTAACCCACACATGCCCCTACATTTACCCCTTACCTAACACTAGGGGCAATTTAGCATGGCCAATTCACCTGACCTGCACATCTTCGGACTGTGGGAGGAAACCGGAGCACCCGGAGAAAACCCACGCAGACACGGTGAGAACGTGCAAACTCCACACAGTCGTGTGGCCTGAGGCAGGAATTGAATCCGGGTCTCTGGCGCTGTGAGGCAGCAGTGCTAACCACTGTGCCACCGTGCCGCCCACTACAGACGCACTTTCCTGCACTTTCAATTTAGCTACTCTTTTGGACAGTGGATATTTGTCTGATCTGAAAGGGAAAGGCGAAGCTGCCATTTCTGTTGACGCTCAAGAATTTAGTTATGGTTTTTGAATGAAAAATGAAAAACTATGTGCCTGACAACTCCCAAATACTGATAGTTTATTCCCATTGTCATCATGCATTATGAAAATGTTGAACTCGGTGGTCATGATGTTGAACTTGGTGGTCATGATATCACATGATCAATCCACTGAAAGTAACTGATTGAAGTACTGATCCCAATTGTTATCAATGTCTTATCATGCTCCTGATGTCACTGGCATCGTACTCATCCAGCAAGATCTTCCCTTTCCGAGAGTTTCCATAGATCTATAAAAACATAAACTATCTTTGTATTTTTTTAACAAGACAAATTCATCCAGGGTTTTGGAAGGCACTAGCAAGGGCAGAGTTTATTTGTCATCCCCAATGACTCTGGAATAAGTAACACAGAGTTGCCCTGTTTTACTTCTTCAATCCAAAGTGATGCAAATCCAGACAGAGCTGTTTGTAGGGGCATTCCAAGATTTTTAACAAATACTTGTGAAGGATCAGCAAATGAGTCCTTAGTCAGGATGACATGCAATTTGGAAGATACCTTTCAGAGACTGATTTTTCTCTTGTTCCCATTCCCAGTGCAGAATGTTCTCTAATTCTCATTAATAACAGTTTTGCTCAGGGTCCTTGATTCCACCTTCAGTCAAGTCCTGCTTCGATTGAAAGGGAAGTCACTCTGATCTCACCTCAAATTACACGGGAAGATCAGTTGGAAGAGTAAGGAGCAAAAGACAAGAACACTGTTTGTTTGAACAATGTCCTCGCAATATTCAAAAGAAAATTGATGTATGGCCTTCCTTAATGCATTATTTCAACATGACACCACGTTTTAAACAATATTCAGAATGGTGAGTATTTGTTCTTTTAATTTGCTTCCAATTTAACGTAGAAATGAGAACGTGAATTGATCTTCTATAGTGTGCTTATAATCCAGAATTTAATTCAATCTTTATCATCATTGCTCTAGCTCTTTGAAACAATAATGATGAATGAGCCTGTGTCCATCATGCAAATGAAAAACTTCTTTCAGCTCTGACTATTGCAGCGAATGTTGTAAAGAATAAGCTGCAGGCCCACGTAAAATGAAACTGCTGCAGGGCAAGGTGCCAAACGCTAGTCCAAGATTAATTATGTCCAAGCATTATGAATAATACATGCAGAGGGGCGGAGTATAAAAGCAGAATTCAGCTCCATGTCCAAAATACTGTTTGTGGCTCCCTCACAAAAGACCACAACTGATTCACGGAGTAAATTCACCAAAATAGGAAAAACAAGATACTGGAATTCCCAATTCTGCAACCACATCGGTAGAACAGGAAGAAAATCAAGGTTTGTTTCTGAAATCCATAAATTGTGATGATAAGGATGTGGTATATGTGGGGGGGAATGTTAGTGGTTGATAAACAATGTTGGATGATGATAAACAATGTTGTAGAAGACACAATGATTATCGAGGTGTGTCAACGTGAGCAGGAACGTGTTGGTTACAGGAGGGTACAAACAGATTTTCAGATGGCCAGATCAATGACTGATAAAAGGTAACTCTGAAATATGTGAGATGCTGCACTTTGGAAGATGTAACAAGACAAGGGAGAACACAAACCATGAAGATAGGTTAGATTTGCTTTTGGAGCAGAGAAAGGTGAGGGGTGAACCTGACAGAGGTGTATTATAGCTTGAGAGGTATGGGACGAGTGAACAGACAACAACTGTTCCCCTTAGTCAAAGGGTCAAAAACAATGGGAAATACGTTTGAAGTCAAAGAGAATATGCAAACAGAGGTTTTGTGAAATCTGTTTCGAACCCAGAGCATGATATGTGTCAAAAATGCATTGCCTGGGAGGGTGGTTCAGGAAGGTAAAAGTGAGGTCTGCAGATGCTGGAGATCCAAGTTGAAACTTTATTGCTGGAACAGCACAGCAGGTCAGGCAGCATCCAGGGAACAGGAGATTCGACGTTTCGGGCACAGGCCCTTCTTCAGGAATGAGCAGAGAGTGTTCAGCAGGAGAAGATAAAAGGTAGGGAGGAGGGACTTGGAGGAGGGGCGTTGGAAATGTGATAGGTGGAAAGAGGTCAAGGTGAGGGTGATAGGTCGGAGTAGGATGGAGGCGGAGAGGTCAACAAGAAGACTGCAGGTCAGGAAGGCGACGTGGTCGACGGTGCCCTCCACCGCATCTCCTCCACTTCCAACTCCCCTCCTCCAAGTCCCTCCTCCCTACCTTTTATCTTCTCCTGCTGAACACTCTCTGCTCATTCCTGAAGAAGGGCATGTGCCCGAAACGTCGAATCTTCTGTTCCCTAGATGCTGCCTGACCTGCTGTGCAGTTCCAGCAATAAAGTTTCAACCAGTTACTACAGCTAACAGGTTCGTGATGCCAACATTGTTGGC
>NW_025214775.1:19588-22416 GCF_004010195.1 Chiloscyllium plagiosum | reverse complement strand
GTCAAGAATCTGCCTGCCTCTGCCTTAGGAATATTCAATGCCTTATCCTCCATCGCTATCTGGGAAGAGAATTGTACAAAGACACAACACTCTGAAAGGGTGACACCAAATCACCATCTTCTTAACAGAGACATTTTTCTGTTTTACTCTCCATCCACTCATGGTAATCTCTCACACAAGCTGAAATATTGTTTTAGAATTCAACTTGAAAGACTACTTGGAATAGTTTGAGGTTAAGCAAGACCACATGTTGTTCGCCTAAAACCCCAGCAGATCCAGAGCCAGTCATTTCAAGATTTCCTCCTGAAATGAACGCTCCTCCCAGGAGTCAGCTGAGTGAATCTTCCCTGGGTTGCATTTCATATCATTGTGGCCATCGCTCTCTCGATGTGGTTTCATTTCAAGATTTCCTCCTCAAATGAACGCTCCTCCCAGGAGTCAGCTGAGTGAATCTTCTCTGGATTGCATTTCATATCATTGTGACCATCGCTCTCTCGATGTGGTTACACCACTACATTGTAAATCTGTACAAAATCCTCACAACTTTTAAATGTATTCTGTTTCAGAAAGTTTCAACATTTGTCTTACCTCCCGAAAACCTTGATGTACACGTAATTTTTTTTATTTTGTAATCCAAGTGCCTGGTTCCTCTGTGCCTAAAGCCAATCTCTCCACTGAAATAAGACATTACGTTTCCATTCATCCCGCCAATATCTTTTAGCACAGACACATTTGTCCTACTATGTTCCATACACCAATACTTGTCTGTTCACTTGACCCACCTTAATCTCTTTATAGACTCATGTCCTCTTCATATCTTCCTTCTCGAACTGTTTCAAGTTTATTTTTAGAGTAGTTACAGTGTGAAGACAGGCCCTTCGGCCCAAAACGTCCACACCGACCCGCCGAAGCGCAACTCACCCAGACACATTCTCCTACGTTTGCCCCTTCACCTAACACTACGGGCAATGTAGCATGGCCAATTCACCTAACCTGCACATTTTTGGACTGTGGGAGGAAACCGGAGCACCAGGAGGAAACCCACGATAAAGTTTGTGTTCTTCCGTAATAAAGACAGAATATTTGGCCAAAGAAATACACTGTGGCCATATTGCAAAGTAATTGACAATGAAATATTGTTACTTCATGTCTAAACTATAAATTTGAGACAATGCTAAAGTGTTTTGCAGTCGCATCACTCAGTTCCATTACTTAAAATAGAGTCAGATGGTGTGGAATGTGTCTAGGTCGAATTGAGGAACCATAAAGGTGAAAAACCGTAGTTGGAGTTATGTTCAGGTCGACAAATCATAGTCAGAAGCTGGGGCGCATGATAGACGAGGAGATAGAAACGATATGTAGAAAAGGCAAAGTTACAGTGACTGGGGGGATTTCAATATGCAGGTGGACTGGGAAAATCAGTGGTAGTGGTTTGCAAGGAAATGAATTTGTGGAATGTCTACAAGATGGCTTTTTGGAGCAGCTTACGGTGCAGGCAACAAGGGAACAGGCAATACTGGATTTAGAGCTGTGCAGTGAGGCTGACTTGATAAGGAAGCTTAAGGTGAAGGAACCTTCGGAGGCAGTGATCTTACTATGATTGAACCTACTCTTCAATTTTTGAGGGAGAACGTAGAATCGGAGTTAATATTACAGCTAACTAAAGACACCTTCAAAGACACAAGGGAGGAGTTGGATAGAATTGACTGGGAGAGGAGCCGAGCAGGAAAGACAGTGAAACAATAATGGCGGGAGTTTCTCAGAGCAAGTTTGGAGTCACAGCAGAGATTTATCCCGAGGTAAAAGATGCATTGCACAGCGAGGTGGAGGCAACAATGGATGACTGGGACAGTCATGGCTGGCGTAAAAGGAAAATAGAAAGTAGATAACATAGCAAATAGCAGTGCGAAACCAGAAGATTTGGAAGCTTCAAAGATGAACAGATGGCAACAAAATAAGAAATAAGGACTGATAAGATTAAATATAAGGTTAAGCTATCCAGTGATGTAAAGGACAACTGTAAGAGTTTCTTTAGACATATAAAAGGCAAAAGAGAAGCAGAAGTGGATATTGGGGCACTGGAAAATGACGCTGGAGAGATAGTCGTGTGGAACAAATAATAGATGAGAAACTGAATAACTATTACGAGAGTGGGCAAAGAAGTGGCAGATGGAGTACAACTTGGGAAAGTGCGAGATGATGCACATTAGTAGGAATAATACAGGCATAGACTACTTTGTAAGTGGAGAGAAAACTCAGGAGTCTGAAGTACAAAGAGAGTTGCGAGTTCCAGTTCAGGATTGTATCTCGATAAACTTGTAGGTTGAGTCAGCAATTAGGAAGGTGTTGTACCTGGTGAAACGGTGTGATTGAAATCAACAAAAGAACCGATTTAACTTTTACAAACAAGATTTGTTTATTGATCACAATTAATATAGAACAATAAAACGTATTTTAACGCAATGATAAACGTTACACATTATCTTATGCTCTAACTTAACTTTGGATGATCACAAACCACCCCACTAGAAGTTGACCGGGCTCGACTTGGTGATGTCTTCTTGTTCTTCCGATGATCTTGGAGGTGTCTTCTCTTTCCCTGGTTATTCTCCAGTTACTGCACTGTGTGGGGATTTGTGGGGATTCTTATCCTTCCAAGTCTTCACACCCTTTTTGGAAGGTAAGGAGGATCTGTCAATGGAATGATCAGGTTCATTTACCCTGATCAATCAGACTCAACCATGGGTTGGCTCAAGGGCAACATTCCATTGTCCCATTCAGGTCCAACTTCAGGTGAGTATTACAGGATCTGTAGTTTCAGGTTTGTT
>NW_025214775.1:11488-19184 GCF_004010195.1 Chiloscyllium plagiosum | reverse complement strand
ACCACAATGAAAATATTGAATGAAGATTCTCTTGTTGTTCGGCGCGAACTGATGAAACCAATTTGATTGATAGATTGAAGTGTAGAGTGACTGAGAGAAAAACACGCCCGGGAAACAACATTTACAGATATTACCTAAACGAAACAGTGTGACGTCACTATACATTGGGACCAGATAAATTATCTCAAACACAATGAAAACAGATAAAAAAGTTTTATGATGAACTGTACACAATACTTTTATTTTAACTGATTCACTTCGAACTTTTCCGTAACATATCTGGTTATTTGATCAGGACAATTCAGACCAGGAATTCCTCACCATTCGGATACTACCCCAAGGGCTTGATTTGGACACTGCAGAATCGAGTGCAAAAAACGGCACTGTCTTGGTTAGGCAAAGTCTGGTCCAGTGACCTCAAACTCAGTCCTATGCAGAATCCTCAAAAAAGATGACTTCGATTGGAAGGGGGAAAGAGGTATGAATCACAGCGGTAATGCTATTTACGGAATGTCTAAATGAAACTGATATTGAGAAGAAAGCTTGGAAACAACGTACGGTTACACTTGGGTATCTGGATTAAAATGACTCAATCAACGTGAACAGGAACTTAGAAGAGTGCCAGGAATTTAATGAAATGCGATGAATGATAATGTTATTTCTGATATAAGTATTGTTTTTGTGAGCCTGACATCAGCGCTGAGCAAGTTGTTGGAGGATATTCCGAGCGACAGGATTTACATTTATTTGGAAAGGCAAGTACTGACTGGGCGATCGGCAACATGGCTTTGTGCATCGGAGATCATGTCACACGAATTTGATTCAGTTTTTTGAAGAACGAACAGAGACGATTGATGAGTACACAGTGATAGGTGTCATCTTTCCGGACTTTAGTAAGGTGCACAACAATGTTCCTCATGGGGGAATGCTTAGTACGATTAGATTTCATAGAATGCAGGGATAACTAATGTTTGGATACAGAACTGGCTTTATGATAGAAAAAAGAGGCTGGTGGTGGAGGCATGCTTTTCAGACTGAAGACATGTGACCAGTGAAGTGCCACAAGAACCGGTCGTGCATCAAATGCTTTTCGTTATTCATACAAATGATTTTGATGAGAACACAGGAAACAGTTAGCACGTTTGCAGATGAAACCAACATTGGAGGCGTCGTGCACAGCGAAGAAGCAGAACAGGTCCGTGAATGGGCTGAGAAGAGGCAGGTTGGGTTTAATTTAGTTACATACGAGTTGCTGCATTTTGTAAAAGCAAATCGAATCAGGACTTATACAGTAAGTGGTAAGATCATGTGGAGCATAGCTAAACAAAGCGACTTAGCAATGCAGTTCTTAGTTCTTTGAAGGTATAGTCGCAGGCAAATCGGATAGTGAAGAATGCAATTGATATGCTTTCCTTTATCGGTCCGAGGACGAAGTATTGGAGTTGGGAGGTCACTTGCGCCTGTCCAGGAAAATGTTTGGGTCCCGTTTGGAACGTTGTGTGCAATTCTGGTCTCCTTCTTCGCGGAAGGATATTGTGAAATTTAAAAGAGTTCAGAAAGCACTTTTCAGGATGTTGCCATGGTTGGAGGATGTGAGCTGTAAGGAGAAAGCTGAATAAGCTGGGGCTGTTTTCGCTGGAATGTAGGAGCTAGGGGGTGAGATTATAGATGTTTGTAAAATCATTAAGTTCGGATAGATGGTGGGAATGGCCGAGTTGGACCAAAGTATCTATTTAAGTGCTGTATCCCTCCGTGACTCTACCACTTTCTGCCTCTGAGTTGAATTTCCCAAAGTCAGTGCTTTGACCTCTGCCCTTTCTGATATACAGTGACGGTTGTACTTCGCTATCCAGAGCCCTATCTCAAAACATGACATGATGGTAAAATCCAAATTTGTATGAAATGCCGCAGGGCGTTCAAGAATACCAGATGGATATCAGAGCAGATGCAGATGAATTTCAAAAAGTGTGTTGCGAGTCATTTTTGTCGGACAAATTCGTAAAATAATACATTTAACATGTTACTTTGAAAAGGAAGCAGTTATAAAAGACAAAATGGGTGAAACATACAGGTATCCCTTCTTTTCAAAAGTTCAGTTCACACAACGTCACTTTTCCAGAAAACCTACATTCACACCTCTTTTCGTGAAATGAAATAAATCCAAAAATGCACATTTTTCCCCTATTCAAATAATGTTTCTTCGCTTTTCCCCATTTCAGCTTATGGAATGTTCATTGGAACGCTCTATTTTCTGATTGCGAGTGATACCAGCATTGAGATTATTTGATTTGGCATGCCAGATTGAGATCACAGCTCATGGAATGCACAACGCTTCGATCTTTAGCAAAAGTAACGTAAAATGCTCAGTTAATCAAGCTATGTTGAAGGTAACTGATGATTATTTCGATGCAATTTTGATGTAGTTCTGATTCTGGTGTCACTGGATGATCGCATAATCACTAAAAGTTCAAAGAAATACACCGTATTGTTAGATTGAATATAAATCGTAATACTATCTCCATTGACAGAAGTAGCCGCCGGTAATTCAAGACAATTGATAACAGAAAACATGTAGAAATGATGTCAAAATCGTTCCTTATGGAAGGGCAGGAAACGATGACACATGCCTTTCCGGGAAGTGTGGTCATTGTAGTTGCAATAAACGTAACGGAAAGCAAAAGTATTCCTCACATGAAATGTGCACACTTCTGCAAAGAAGTGGGAAGAAAACAAACCTGAGGAACCCTTCAAGATGAATTTCGCCATCCAATACGAGCCTCGGTCCAACAGCCTGAATAAGATCCTTCCATCTGAGCACCACGGATTCTGCATTCATATTTAGGTCATCCAGTACCGTTTTTGTTGTCATGTTCAATAGGACGTCACCATTAGCGAGGGCCAACCACACCTAATGCGAATTCGATGTGATAACTCCATCGGGTGTGTGTTTTTTGTTAATGTTATCAGCAAGAGAATCAGTATCTCGCATCTCTCGCTCTGATGTCACTGCACCTCATCATACAATAATAGGGTCAGACAGCATGGAAGCAGACTATTTTGTTCAACTAGTCTATGCTGAACAGAATTCAGAACTACACTAGTCCCAACCCACAGCCCCACTCCCAAACCCTTCAAACTTTACCTGTTCAGGTACTGATTTACATATATTTTCAACGTTTTAGTCGGATGCCGAAAACAAACTCAGGCAACATGGTCATCAAAGGAATAGTCCTGAGAACAAGAATTATTCACTTTGGCAATGAGATCCTCAAATCACCCCAATTTGCAGACAATAATCAGGAGTAAATGCAGATTTTGTAAACTAGGTTTGCATCATACTTGATTGATTATTTGTAGGACTTTCTACAAATGCTACTGTTTCATGTGTTGTGATAAAAATGTTCAACCTAAGTTTTCTTTTTAAAGATGTGTGTTGGATTATAAAGCACATTTGCGTTATAAAACAGTAGCAAACTGAAATTTTTGAAGTATGCATTGAGTCATTTAACGTTGTTCCCTCCTCCAGATCATGGTTTTGAAACCAGCCGCCTCTGCTGATTTCGCATTGAATGGATTAAAAAATTGGCCGTGCCGTTCAGCCCAAAACTGGTCAACAGATAGCTCTCGTGTTTGTGTTCTTGGAGGAGATGGAGTCCTAAAATCGGTAGACAATGTAAACTTCTGAAACAATGATATGTCTTCCATGAAAAAGCCATTACTTTTTCATCAACTAATGTCGATCAGTGCCAACGTTGGTGTTAGCCAACTAATGATATTACATGCGAAGCAAAGATTTCACTGATATTAATCTTATTTCAGTTGGAATATGTGAGTCATGCCATAGACAGTGTGGCCCAACAAATATTGACTGGACACAATAATTTCCTGCTAGTTCAGAGCAAGGGTGACAAAAAATGAAAGATAACACACAAATGGCTCTTCGGCCAACTGTGTCTGTACTGGGCAAAAACAACACACTTCGACGTGTTGACACCCTCACGTTTGCAATACTCATTGAAAATTAATTTCGTATAATTACCTGACCTCATCAACATGGAATATGCGACAAATGCATTGGGCACCACACGTTGCTTTCTTTCCAACTGAATTAAAGTTTTGTTCCCAACGTCAATTGGTATAGACTGTGACTAATAACGATCTCACTGACCAAAAGTTCAATTGATGCAAAGGAAAATGATTATATTGCCTGATCAATCCTGCTTTTAAATTTTGAGTTTCAAGCCTGAATATAGTAGCCACATCGCCAAGATCAAGGCAGCAGCTCACGGTAAAAGTGGTCGCACTATTGCCAAGAATAGTCAAGTATAAGAGAGTTCTCTTCGTCTAATTCTTGTCAGTTCTTAATAATGAAATAAAGAGACACAGAGTAGGAAACAATGGCTCCTTCACGTTTCTCTTTGTAAAGTCCTGTTCATTTCGGAAGCTATTATTCCATTTCTTGATTTTGCTTCAGACAGGAACAGAATTTAATTACAACCCTCAGCACACACACTGAAATTGGTCTCCTTGTCTGACGACCTTCAAAAGAAATCAGCGAGAAAGAAATTCTATAACGCCTCCAGTTGCGCCACCGTGACTAACTTGCACATAATATTACACAAAAATAAACCACATTCAAGGTTGCACTGGAGCATGGTGGCATTTTGCGAGAGGTCGATAGCAGACCTTGCATTTCCACGTTTTAATTCAATTTGCTCTTTAAAACTTAATGTCAAGTCTAATAGAATTACTAACAAAGTTCGCTTACAACTTCTTTCAGTTCTCAAGATGCTACGGCTGACGAGGCTCGAACGCAATCTCTCCAATCTCAAGCGCAGCGTTAGTAAAGACCTACAATCTTCCCGCAAACCGAGCCCACACGTGAAAACCCAGAACTGAGCTTCAATTAGCCTGGAAGCAAGGACTGACCCCATGGTGACAAATACCAAGCCGACCAGATGACGGCAAGACCTCGTGAAGCATCGTGTACGAGACTCACACACGAAAGCCAATTGGACCTCCTTGACTTGCCGACACTGGCAGATCCGAACTCACAGAAACTTGGAAACGAATCTTAGCCATCGTGGGAACAAGAAACACAGTGACCCCGCATCGTGGATGTCGATTCAACAGGTCGCAATACGCCCTCGAATGCTCAAGATAATGAATGGAGCCAGAAGCCAATCACATATCTCCAAGAATAGCAGGCTTCGCTCAAGCACGCCCGGATCGAGAAGGTGGAACTGCGATGCAGGAAACCTGGGAGATGTGCTGTATTTCCAATGAGGTTTAATCTACGAGGGTTCAAATCCCCCTGCCCGAATATACACCTCTAAAGCATACAAGCTATTGAATGCAAGATGGATGACCTTAAATTTAGACATATCTTCCAAAGGGAATTTACAGACTGCTGGGCAATCTGTTTTCCAGAGACATGACTCGCTCCTGTTGCACCTGACGAGGCATTTCTACCTGAGTGATTCTCAATTTATTGAATGGAGGGATTGGCGTCCTTGAGCAGAGCATCGCCCAGTTAGTTATGCATTCTAGTCATTCCAGTGCTCAGATGTGGCGATGCTGACAAATTACTACTCTCTAGATCAATCATATCTTACAGTAAACTGTCATCCCTACTACTTACTGCACGATTTCTCCTCTGCTATCTTGAAAGTAGTCTATCTCCCACTGTACACGGAACTGAAGAATGCACCAGACGAAGTGTGCAATGTTACAAACCATCTTGAGTCAGAATACTTGGAGGTCTTTTCCTTTCTTGTTGGCGAATTCAAACAGGCAAACCTTAAACACGGGTTACCAATATGTCTCCTGTTCCACCAAAGGTCTGAACTTTCTTGACCGGAGATATACCACCATCAAAGGTGGCCAACCTATCCATTCACCGTTCTCATTTTTGAACATTCGATCGCAGGGCTGTGACCCGCTCCCCCAAGCTGGCAAGAAGGAATAGACATGAGAGGATTTAATTTAGAAAGTACTACAGTATTGATCTGGGCAATGGATGGCTATTGCGGGACTGCCTAGAATAAGTGGACTTTGCTCTGTTCAAGCACTTAAGTGTCCAAACTAAGCAAATATGCCAGCACCGTCACGGATATCGTAAGCGTGCAGAAGACTGTGTGCTGAAGATGGTAATCTGAATGTTTGCAATGTACAAAACATGGACAGAAATGAGAGTTCCTGTCCCAACTGAATTCCACGTCAGAGGTGAACAGGTCGAGTAACCTTCATTTGTTCAGAAAATCCAAGTAAGCCCTTCATAATACACATTAATCTGGACACCGTCATTTGCGCAAGACTTTCATGCACAACAGAATACAAAGAGAAGTTGAACAGAATTGTGGACAATAATACATCACAACTCGACGAGTTCAAAGCACTGTAAGCTTGCTATCACAGCAGCCTGGGATGCAACGTAACCACGATTACCACCACAGATGTAAGATCGATCTTCTTATGTGAGGACTCACAGACAGTGACTGGCCTGGATTGAATCCATAGCCTTGCACTCAGATCCTGTGCGGACAAGATGGCGGAATATTTATGGACCTCTTTAACCTCTCTTTACTCCGATCATAAGTGACCGGCTTCCAGAAGACTACTGCCAATATGTGGCCAACGGAAAACCATACAGCTTGCATCTCTCACTCGCTCCCGTTGTCGCTCACTTCCGTAATTTGTAAGCACTTCGATAGGTTCATCATGATTCTCATCAACTTCAGCCCACCAAATTTCCTTGAATCTTTGACATTCGCCAAAATGGACATACATCGAAAGCCAGCAGCACTGTTCACTGCACCGTTCACTGCAGAAAACCATCTATGACAGTGCTGCCTGTGCAAACTCGAACGTCTCCCCAATTCTGAACTTGATAGCATTGCACTCAGTAGTTGTTGCATTGTCAAAAATCGTGGTCAGAACGAAATATTGTTAAAATACTGTTATTTTAAGAACACTGTTAAATAATCTAAGCAAAACGAATTTGGGGTACATAGAAAACATGGGTGTGAGCACGACTTTTTAAATGATTGAGACTATTGACAAAGTTAAGCGTTGGACTGACGGTATGAGACTTCACATGTTTCAGACTAATGTTACATTTGATTGAGCATGATCGGGACACAGAAGTTTGCACGTTAAACTGCTAACGGCTGAGTCTGTCAGTACAAATCTCCATTCTTAAGATGTTGCTGATTCCTGTCGACATTCTGTCTTTAAAAAAATATTCAGACCGTTTTGGCAATGTCATGACCAGGGAAGTGATGAATCGCAGATTTTTTGGAGTTCAATGAAACTTCGGAATCGAAACAAAAACATTGTAAAATATCTGAAATGCTGTGAGATGTTGATTGATTTTGTTTCTGGATGTTACACTGGAGAGACGCAATATACACTCAGTGGTCAGATTTTAATTTGAGAGCTCGAATGGGGAAAGCTATGGTGTAATACCTGCTATTTTATATTGCTTTGCCCTGACTTTGTCGGCAGATACACGTGGCATAAGTAAGATATGAATATGAAATATATTATTAGGGAGTTAATGGCCGAGTTTGTTGTTGAAATGGATATAGTTTCAGGCTTCCTGTGATTAGAGCTAGATCCCAACCTCGGATCCAGAACACCTGCCTTCAATTACCAACTCCTCGAGAGGTACAGAATTACATATTTAAGCAGGTTG
>NW_025214775.1:7151-10869 GCF_004010195.1 Chiloscyllium plagiosum | reverse complement strand
TCTCACCCCTCCCCTCCACCCAATGCTCCAACCTGACACACCAACCCAACCAGCTTCTGCGACCTATTGCATTTTCAGCAACGTGACCTCCAGTGCATCCCTCCCATCGATCTTTCAGTTTCGTTTCCCCCTTCACATTCATGATGAAGATCTTATGCTTGTATCGTCGACTTTCCTACTCCATGGATGATGCCCGACTGGCTGTAATTTTCCAAGACCAAACTTTTTGGCACTGATCATCAGAGTCTGGCATTTGTGTTGCGCAAATGTTGCCTGTCATTTGTCAGCCCAGCCCTCGGTATTGTCCAGGTCTCATTGCATTTGACCATGGACTGTTTCAGCATGGGAGGACTCGTGAATTGTGTTAAACACTGTGCAGGCACCAGCTAGCATCCTCACTACTGAGCAACTGATGCTTGTTTGGCCTAGGACACTTCCCTGAGGAATTTCTGCAGAGATGACCTGGAGGTGGGACCGCCAACGAACAAGACTATAATCTTCTGTACGTGGTAGGTCTTCAATCACTGGAGATGTTTCCTCCTAATAACCATTGATTCCAGCTATAATTGAGCTCCCTAATGCCTCTCCTGGTCGAATGCTGCCTTGATGTCAAGGGCTGATGTTACCACAGGACTGGAATTTAACTCCATTTGCCATGTTTGAACAAAAATTGTAGTGAGGTTAGGAACTGATTGGTCCTAGTGGAAGCTAAAGTGGGTGTCGTTCAAACATTCCTGGATTACATCTTCTCCATACTGGAATTTAAATTCTGTTGCTTGGTTGCATTGTTGATGACATTTTATATCATTTCACTGATGATCAAGAGGAGGCTGATTTCTAGTAATTGGTTATCTTGGATTTGTTCTGTTTTGTGTAAAAATTAGACATTGGAAATTTTCTGCATTGTTGGTTATCTGCTAGTGTTGGAATTGTGCCAGAACACCGTAGGCCGCGGTAAGATATTTGGTCCCCATCACGACCAATCTAGTTGAAATATTTTAAAGTTTTGCTGTGATGCATGTCAGACTGTATGAATCACTGGAGAATTTGAAAACCGTTTTACTGATATGGTGTATTTGATGCGCATAACAGCATTTTGACTGAGTTGAATAGTAGAGTAAACAGTTAAGAAAATTAACGAATGCAAATGAGAGGGCAAAGCAAATTGCAATCCTGTTCATGCACGAACTTGAAACCACAGCGAGATTTATTTAATATTCGTGATGATGAGACATCAATGACGATGCGCAGATAAAGAACGGCAAAGAACATGAGATCATTACATTTTGCATTAAACTCTGATTTTGAAAGTGGAGGTCAGGACTAGAATAATCTAACAGACTGAAATCGTTAAACTATAAAGAAAATAAGTATTTTGATGACTTAATTTGGACAGTTCTTTGCTCCCATTCTGAAGTGTATGCATACCAATAAGAAATATGTTCTCCTTGAATTTCAGATGTTGCAGACAAGGTGTTATCTCTCAGACGTTTCATTTACCTGGGCTAAGGGCATGTTCAGGAAGTTGAGTCAGCTTAAGTAGCTCAAGTTCCCGATAATCGTCCAATCGGAGAAACAGGTCGGGTTTACATGGTCAGACATGTTCCCTGTGTAATGCTGTCAATTTCCTTTGATGAGTCAGACATCTTTCTCGTAATTATTAAGTAAATATGTGTATAACTGTTTGAACAACGATTATACACTTGGATGTGCTGAGTATTCTTCGTGAACATCTGAACCCGATGTCATGTACATGCAGTTGTTCTGTTCATTGGAATGATGTAACAGCTTGTGAACAGTCGCCGACAGAACAGGAAAATATTTTCTAATTTTCAAAAAGACATGATCTGAAGGAAAACTGCACAAGTTGTTAGTTCAGGATGCGTTTTAGTGTAGCCGGATTGGATGTTATGTTTGTTAGAGTTCTGTTATTTCTGCATATAATATCAAAATAGAGTAGAATGACCTTTATTGTCACATGCACTGCCTTGTGCATTTAAAAGGTGATAATGTCACCAATTTGGCGCCAAGTTAGGTATAGATTCTGAACTGCTTGTTACAGAATTGACAGTGTAAACATAACGTTTAACAAAGCAATACAAACTTTAATTCAGGATACAGAATAAACGTAGGCGTATAAATAAAAATGCCTTGAAAAAGTAAACAAATTACAGTTGATTTGACTGAGTCCATGAAATCCAGGTATCAGAACTGGAAGCCTAGCTGCCTCCTTACCCTGGCCTCTGCCCCGGGGCCCGGCTCCATGAATTATCTGCACAGGCTCTGACTGCCTCCCGCGCCATATTCCGGACCACGATTTCACCACCAGGACTTGGCTGCACTGTGTAAAATTCAAATAGTCCTGGATTATACCTTCTCCACACTGCAATTTATTTTTTCTTATTCCAGCAAGTATTATATCATGTACTGATACGTTTTGCTAGTTTGAATCAAACAGAATGTCATTTTAGAACTGTTCAGTTTTTTTTGGTGTTGCTGTACACCCTCAATGAGTGCTGACTATTGACGTTTTTGATCCATTGTGTATGTTATGCCTCAGTGATTCCTCTAATTCAAGTTTTAAATGGAGGTACTCGAATTACATATGAAAAGCTTGAAGTTAATAATCTTACTGGAGAGAAGGGAACGGATTTCAGTGCAATTCGAACAGTAGGTAGCATTCAGCTTTCGGTTTTCTTGCTAATGTTCAACCTGTTTTATTTCCATTTTTCATGTTGTGATTGATTCTTTGAATAGTACAGCACAGCAAAAACACGTCTTTTGGCCACAGTGGTAGCATCATTTATAAACAAGCACCAATGATTCTAATCCCAATTTTTTCAGTACTTGGCACATTGCCTTGTCCAATTTGGCATCACAAGGTTCACTTTGAGTACAATGCCTGTTTCTAATAAAAGGACATTTGCCAGCAGGAAGTTCAAAGTTCCCACCACCTTCTGTTAATAAGTTTTGGCGGTTTTCTCTCCTCATGCTACAAATCCAATTCAATCGCCTGAATTTGGCTGATTCACTTGGTGCATCTCCGTTCATCCTGGAGTTCAGGTAGTGTAGTGGAACACAAGGATCTGTTCAAGTGCCACGGCTTTTTGTCATTTTTACAAATTTCCTGGATATGGGTGTGGAAGAATAGGTTAGTAAATTTGTGGATGACACTAAAGTCGATAGAGTTGTGGATAGTGCCGAAGGATATTGTAGGTTAACCTGTAATGTCTTCCATCAGCTCGACAATTTTTGATCCAAACCGCCAAAGCACCCTCAATCTCATGCACAATAAGAAGCAAGTGGAAGCATTGGCAAGGGTTCAGACGAGATTCAATAGAACGTTGCCTTGTAGGGAGGGAATGACTTATGAGGAAAGGCTAAGGAACTTGAGGCTGTTTTCGTTAGAAAGAAGGTTGAGAAGCGACTTCATTGAGACATATCAGATGAGCAGATGTTTAGATATCGTCGCCAGTGAGAGCACGTTTCCTCGGATGGTGATGGCTAGCATGAGGGGGACATAGCTTTACGGTGCAAGTGAGTACTGCAGATGCTGGAGATAAGAGTCACGATTAGAATGTAACTAAAAAAGCACAGCCGGTCAGGCAGCATCTGAGGAACAGGAAAATCGAGGTTTCGGGCAAATGCCCTTCATCAGGAAAGACAGAGCTCGATATTGGCAGGTGATGGGATAGCTGAAAATGTTTTGCTGGAAAAG
>NW_025214775.1:0-7071 GCF_004010195.1 Chiloscyllium plagiosum | reverse complement strand
GTTGAGAGTCATTATGTCCCTGTTAGAGTGAAGGGTAATGCTGGTAAGATTAAGGAACAATGGACAACTACAGCTATTGAGCTTTTGTTCAAGAATCAAAGGAAACATTACTTTAGATAGACAACTTTATTCAATTTTATCTCTTAGTCAATATAAGGAGTGTGGACATCATCTGCTATTTGTCAGTCTCTTGACCCATTTGCTCAAGATCCTTTTGTATTCTTAGAAAACCTTCTTCACTGTCCACTATGCCACCAGTTTTGGTGTCATTCGCAAACTTACGAACTATGCCTTCGATATTCTCACGCAAATAATTTACATAAAAGACAAACCATGAAAACCCAGAACCAACCTTTGTGGAACACTGCTGGGCACAAGCCTTCAGTCCGAAAAGCAACCACCCACCATTACTCTCTGTCTCTTGTCATTGCACCGATTGAAAGAGCTGGAGAGAAACCCCACAGTTTTGGCAGTATCGGAGCAGAGAGAAATGAAATTAACTCTTTTTGAATGTAACATAACTTGTTCAGAACAGATTCATATAAGACTCTATATGTTAAGTCTGTTTGTCTGCCCGGATCCTGCATCATCTGTTGCATTCCTCCATCATTTTGCATTTGTATTTCAGATTTCCACTATCTCTACTATTTTGCTTTTTTTTATTGCTCTGGATGTTGAACCCGATTATATTTGGACAATATGCTCCATTCCTGTTCCGTTCACTTGTGCCAATGACACATGTATTGCACTGGAGTCTGTTTCTTCTTTAAGTTATGAAAATAAATACGCGGATCTCATCAAAGTGATTTTGATTTAAAAGGCGTTTTAGAGACAGCTGCACTTGATGAAAAAAATAGGAATAGTTTATTAATTATGATATTGTCTGCGCGTTTTATAACTAAACTTGTCTCCTCAGTCTCTAAACATTTTCAATATATTTCTCTGAAAGTGAGTAACACAGTGGATAGCACTGCTGCCTCACAGTGCTGGAGACCCGGGTTCAATTCCCGCCTCAGGCGACTGTGTGGAGTTTGCACATTCTCCCCATGTCTGCGTGGGTTTCCTCTGGGTGCTCCGATGTCCTCCCACAGTCCAAAGATGTGCAGGTCAGGTGATTTGGCCATGCTAAATTGCCCGTAGTGTTAGGTAAGGGATAAATGTAGGGGTATGGGTGGGTTGCGCTTCGGCGGGTCGGTGTGGACTTGTTGGGCGGAAGGGCCTGTTTCCACACTGTAATGTAATGTAATCTAATCTAATAAAGGTGGTTGTCATGCAGCCCATCATCTCTGTGCCAGCTCGGTATGAGCTGTATTCTCACTCTTACTCTGCTGTAACTCTCTATAACGAAATACATTTTGCAATCTATGTCTGTTTTTATTTCTGAATATCCCGTTCAGATAGAAACAATCTTAACAACCCGTATAACCCGTGATTAAACAGTCGATATATAAAATATAACTATGTACTTCACATTTAAAATTGCCCTCTTCCATTCACATTGTTGTTCAACATTTCATATACCAGAGGTCATCTGTTATCTTGTTCTGCATTGCATTTCATTCCATTTGTCAGAAACAGTGATGGCTGAATGCCAGTGACTGGGAGATATTTATGCACTCCCCTCAGGTCTCCTCAGCCACTGGCCGCAGCCCTTTCTGTCTCATAGCCAATATCATATTCATTCCATCCCTTACTCATTAATTCATGACTTTTAATAAACAAGATTATTGTACATGGTTATGGACCAGGACCGACCCGTCACAACATTCTTAAGCACGTAGCCCAGTCCGTAATGTTGCCATTTGTTGAAGGTAAGTGTATAGTGGATATTCCCAGAGAGAATTAGTTGGTCTGACTGCCGACTTGGTATTTGCAAAAATAAGGAATGAAACACAACGAATCGAAAATAACGCACCTGAATAATTCAATCTATCTAAAACTGACAGGCTATCTCCTGTCAGTTTTATTGTTGCAAATTACTTGCAACAATCCTAATAAACAATCCCTTGAGCACAACGCGTAAAAAACACACACAAAAAAGCTCATAGGTTACAAAGTCAGAGGGCTGAAGGAGGGGGAGAGCGTCCAGTTTCAACACTGAACCTGACTCAACTAACTCTGGAACTGAACTGACCTGTACAGCTGGAGAGCTGGCCACATCTCCTTGAATGCGCCAGTTTTTTTAAAGGCTTGGAAGTCCTCTGTCCGAGGCATTATCTGTTAGGTTAAAAACAAAGGACCCCAATGAAGCATTCAATATTGAGACATGTTGGAACCTTGGGAGGTTTAGAACCTCTCTGAAAAACAAAATCAAGGACAACATAACCTTATAAAGAGACCCTGTGTGACAACTCCCTCAATATAAAACGGAATCTTCCGTATCCAAACATGGCTTCAGTTTTCAAAACCACCAAAAATAGTGGTTCGTACTCTAAAATGCGCATATAAATTTGTTACAATACATATGCGAACAGGCACAAATACATCCAGATTCAGTATGTGGTACTTCCATCATAAATGAGATGTGAAGTTTGAACCTTGATATCACTGTATCTCCACTGGTAGTCCGTACTTTTTTTAAAAAAAGACTAATTCCTTTGCAATTCTTTTAGCTATGATACTGCACCGTGGGATGGCCTGTGGAAATCTAGTTGATGGATCCATTATTGTTAATAAATACCGGTATCCACTTTTTTGTTTGTGGTCGGGGACCTAGCCAATCAATTCAGACTCCGGTAAAAGGTTACTCAAATGCCGGAATATTTAAGAAAGATGCAGGTTTTATTATGGCTTGTGTTTTACCTGACATGTATGACACATCTGGCAAAATGCAACCTCATCCATTTACAGTCCAGGCCAGTAAGATGTGTCTGTATTCAGTCTGTTTTTTCCCTCACTCCAAAATGACTTCTAGGTGGTAGCTCAAGCGCCATTCTCATCACCTGCTTTCTGTACCCCATTGGCAATATGTTTTGATGAATCTCTTCCCATTTATCATCTCCTTGAATATATGTTAGACTCCATTTCCTCATTTAGACATCATTTTAAGGTAATAACACTCAGGGATACATTCAAAACTCCTAACGTATATGCTTTTTGATACAACTGCGTTAAACTTTTATCTTTCTGCTCTAACTCAATTAGTTTAGCTGAGCAAAAAATATTTACATGATCACCTATTTGCTCCTGTTTTGGCTCAACTTTCTAATGGAACAAGTATCTGTTCATGCCACTTAAGCTTCCTTATCTTTGCATTTTTGGTATTTTCTGTTTCAACGTGACAATGGGACTTTGTTACCCATAATCAGGAAAGTTTCCAGGATAAGACACCTACATTGATTCAGTTGCCTGCGTCTCCGCTGGCTTTTCAACCAGAGTAGCAGTAATCCTACCATTGAATCAGCTATATTTTCTTCAAGGACAAATTTTATTCCTGGAGCTGAGAGTTTGTCCAATACCCCTACCACAAATTCCCTACACTTTTCTGGACACGCTATGCTCACTTTACATACTTTTGCACATTTTGTCTCATGGTGAATTCCCTTTAGCAGTACCTTTTCTGGAAATAGTCCTTCAGGAGTACATATCTCCTTATCTTTTCATAGAGGATCCCGTGTCTCTTAATATTGCATCCTCTTTTCCTGCCCTATGTGAATACAATTTCCCTTTGCAGGTATATTTTCTAAGCAGATCTGGCACTTCCTCCTTAACAAACCTCCAATCAGCTTGTACACTATGATGCAGCTTTCTAGCTTCCACTATGCTTTCTGTTACCGCTCCAACAAAACTCCCAGACTTCTCCCTTTTTCCTGCATCTGTGTTTTCTTTTTGTGAACCCACCAAAACATTGATTTCATGTGACATAATTTATTGCAATGAAAGAACCAGACCTTGTTATCTTCTTTGCCTCCTTCAAGTATTGCCTTTTTACCCTGTGGGAAGTTATCATGATCTTCACCGAGATCTACATCTCCCTTTCTACGTGGGGATTTCTCTTTGCCCGAATTTCTATACATCATGGACTGAAATTGATTCTGGAAGCCAAAACAAGTTTTATAATCATAATTACTAATCATGATCATCAGCCACTTCAGCTGCCAGTCTTGCCTTTATAACTCTATGATCTTCCAAATGAGTTTGCACGATGTGAATGGTTAAACTCATCCAAATTAATTGTATCTCGTAGGTTTGCTCTCTTTTTAAAGCTCTTGTCCATCTATCAATATTATTTTTTTTGATCCTTTCAAACTCAACATAGGTTCGACCAGGATTCTCCCTTAAATTCTTCACGTTGTCTGGAGGCTTTTGGCACATGCTCATATGTATATTTTCCTCTCCTCATACGCCCCAGATCCCTCCTTTGGTAGTGTTGCGCATACCTCACTAGCTCTACCTACAAGTTTTGTTTGGGTCAACAAAACCGACATGGCCACTGGCCACTGGAAGTTTTTAGCCACTTTCCTACTCATCAAATTTAGGCAAGCTGTGAATATACTGACACACGTTTCTCACCAGGCTTTGGACAACCATGGGTTTGCCCATCTTCAGTCTGTTCCTCACTAAGCTTACCTTCAGCCTTCATCCTCATGCTTTTAAGCTGACTTTCCATTCTAATGTCCACCTCTGAAGCTCAAATGCTCCCTCTTTTTCTTTCTCTCCCGCTGAAGCTATTTATTATTTTTTCTCTTTCCTCTGTTAAACCTATTCGTTTTCTTTCTTCCTCTTCTGATTTTAGTCGTAGCTCAAATTGCTTCAGCTCTGCTTTTAACTCAAGCTGCTTCTTTTGCGATTAAAGCTTACTCATCTCCACAGATCCTGATGGAGTTTCCGGCAAATTGGAATGCTGAGCGACTGCTGCAATCATCTCATCTTTCCTCACATTAGATGGGAGCTTCAACTCTCTTTGTCGACTAATTCCCGTGGCTTGGATTTATGTGCATTTTGTAAAACCTCCAAGGTCATTTCCTCCCCCTCCAAAACAAGCTTGGTTCCTGCAAGAACCATTGCGATCTGAAGCTGTTTCCTCACCAAATCCACACATGAAAAACTAGACACTAACACCTGCCACTCTCTGTCTAAATTCCGTAAGCGCCCCCTAATCTATTATGGACCAGACCCGACCTCTCAAAACATTTTAAGCAGGTAGCCGGACCGTAAATTTGCTATTTCTTGAAGGTTAGTGTATAGCTGATATTCCCAGAGTGAATTCGCTGGTCAGACTGCCGAGTTTTAAACAAATGGCATTTATTTGCCAAATTACCAAATGAAAGGAACCGAAAATAGAATACCTGAATAACGTATCGTATCAGAACCTTACAGGCTAATCCGATTTAAGGATGCTGTTCCAATATACTTGCAACAATCCCAATAAACAAAACCCCTTAGCACCAAGGGTAAAACTGACACAACTGCTTACAGGTTATAAGGGCAGAAGGGCAGAAGGAGGCAGAGAGCGTCCAGTGACCCTGACTCAACAAACTCCTGCACTGATCCAACCAGTCCAGCTAGGGAGCTGGACACGTCCTCTTGATTATACAGGCTACTTTTCAAGTATTGAAAGGCTTCTGTATGAGGCATTATCTGTTTGGTATAAACAAAAGGACCCCAACGAACATTTCAAAATTCTGACATATTTGAATCTTGGGTCGTTTAGACCCTCTTTACAAAAATCAAGGACAACATAACCTTGTAAAAGGACTGGCTTTGTGAGAACATGCCACATTTGGCTTTGGACTGAATTCCAAAAATGTAAGTCTTACTGCTTTGAAGCCAATATAATGTATTAAGGTGTTTGTTAGTTTACATAAAACAGTGCTCAATCATGTTGTGTGTTGATGATTCAGCATTGTCACGAGTGGAATGTCCAGACAGACCCACACTTCCTCTGTATGGTCAGGGCAAACAATATCCACTGAGAGTCTGTTGTTTGGCGCCTGTTCTAGTCGAGGAGAGACCAG
This sequence comes from Chiloscyllium plagiosum, assembly GCF_004010195.1. Classification (NCBI taxonomy): domain Eukaryota; kingdom Metazoa; phylum Chordata; class Chondrichthyes; order Orectolobiformes; family Hemiscylliidae; genus Chiloscyllium; species Chiloscyllium plagiosum. The sequence continues at coordinate 1,114 of NW_025214775.1, read as the reverse complement.
CATGGAAACCACATCTAGATTGTGACTTTTTTTTTGTGGAAGGTCATTTGTGAAGCGTTCAGGTGGTTACAGTATTGCAAATGAACAACACGGCAGAATTATCTAGCCTGCGATAAGAAAACGCCCAGAATTCTCCCTCACAACTAACTTCATGAGAGCAATTGGTGATGGGAGATGTGACCATTAGCCAGCGATGTCAACATTCAATTTAATCCAGTGGTTATTTTGAACTGAAGTTCGCATTCTGAAAAGAGTTAACTGGATGTGTTTGTTCAGTGACTGTGATTGATGTCAGTCTCCATGGGTCCTAATTTTGTCACTGGATGGTTTTTCTCTTCTATTTGTACGGGGCTTCTTCCAATGCTTTATCCCATTATTGCTGCAGATGCATCACCAGCAACACTGACAAGAATTAGCAGTTGCAGAGACAGGGAGAGGAGAGATCAGAATCTGAGAACCATAGACAGGAATGTTCCAACAATGGACCCGAATCTGAGAACAGAAGTCTGGAATGTTTCAACAATTGATCAGAATCTGAGAACAGTAGACTGGAATGTCGCACCAATGGTTCGGAAGCTAAGACAAATAGACTGGAATGCTGCAACAATGGACAGGAGTTTATCTTCGGGTCTTATCCATTTTTCCTGGTATTGGCACATATTACCATATCGGATATTGGGTGTATTGCTGATTATTCAGGCTGTTTATTATCCCATGCTCGCTATTGTTGGTGTTCCTGGTAAGTCTCCTCATCTCTATCGATTTATTCATCCCATAAGCCATGGTGAACTTCAGTGCTATTTCTGTTATCTATATTTAGTAAAGACTGAAACTATTGTCTTCAGTTTCAATTCATTCTCCACAAATTTCAGAACCGCCCACATCCCCGCCCTCACAAACTTCTGAGAACAAGACTGTTCACAATCCCGAAGTACCTATTTGACCCAAATTGATTTATGTCTTGGTATTCTCTCCATCGCCAAAGCTACCCACTATCAGCTCCATGATATCCCCAGACCCCATATTGACGTCAGTGTGGGTGCTAAATAAACCATTATCTATACCTTGGTAAAAGTCAGACTTTATGGTTCCTGTTCTCTTCTAATCACTCTTT
>NW_025214774.1:48905-50589 GCF_004010195.1 Chiloscyllium plagiosum | reverse complement strand
GAACTGGTGTTTATCCCACATTACAATAGTTGTAGCAAGGTTATATATTTCCTAGTTTTTCCTTCCTAAATCAATGAGGGGTTGTTGTGTGAGTGCTGTTGATAACTTTGAGTTTTCTTTGGTTTTCCGTCAGATGGTTCAGCATGATATAGATTTTGCGATGGAGGGATTGTTGGATCAACACAGAAGTCAAGGTGAAAGAAAGAATAAGCCTTCTAGTAATAACACACAACAGAGAAAAATAGTGAGTGCTTTTCTGTTTGCAATGTTCGAGAAGCATTGCATAGAATTTGATAAGAATACTGCAGTGGGCCTGAGAATTCACCTGAAAAGATTGCCTTGAAACCCCTTCATCCACTCAATCTGCGGAGCCTTCTATTCTGTTCTCCTTTGTGCACTTATTTAACTTCGCATTAATAACTTCTGTTGTATTACCCTTCCGCATTCTTCTCAAACTGAAATAAAACATACTGCAGCAGATGCTCGTGATCTGAAACTGCTGGAGAAACCCAGCAGATCTAGCAGCATCTGTGCAGAGAGAAGCAGAAATAATGTGTTTCAGTCCAGTGACCCTTCTTCAGAACTGGAGTCAGGGTCACCGAACTCGAGTTTGATTTTGATTGGATTTGGTTTATTATTTTCACATGTACCCAGGTCCAGTGAAAGGTTCTGTTTTGCGTGCAGCTCATACCATATAAACATCATAGAGTGATAGAACAGAGTGAGCAATACAAAGTTACAGCTGCAGAGAAAGTGCATGATAAACAAGATGAACATTACAGAAACATTAACTCTGTTGGGTGTCCACAGGTGCTGTCAGATCCGCAGAGTTCTCCAGGAATTTCTGTTTCTATTTGTTCCCTCTCGCAGGGAGTACCACTCTCGGGGTAAAGAAAATCAAACTAAATTCTTTGTTGAATTCAGGGGCAGATTTGTGGCTCCAAGTATTCATCTCTACTGCAGAAGGAAATGGCTAAACAATGCCACCACCTAACTTTTTAAAATAATTTTAAAGTTTGAAATTCTCTTTTGTAGAGAAATGACCTCAGGTTGTTTGACCTTCCCAGGATTGAAGGTGACAGTACCCTGCCAGAGAAAATGACTCTGAGCCAGTATTTGGAATAGGTTGATAGTGAGTTGTCAACGTCCTGGTGAAGGGATGTGACAGACCCTGCAGGCACAAATTATGAGTAGACAATACTAACATTTTAAAAGACATTCAAAACAGTCAATTCTCTTTGCTCATTAAAGTGCTCTAGGATTTTTCATGTATTGCCAGCAATTTCTAACAATAACCCTAGTTTTAATCAGGGACAAACCTGATGACACCAGTACTGTACCCCAGTGTTATACAGAGACAGACCCGTCCCCACCAGTACTGTACCCCAGTGTTATACAGAGACAGACCTGTCCCCACCAGTACTGTACCCCAGTGTAATACAATGACAAACCGTCCCCACTTACACAGGGACAGACCTGTCCCCACCAGTACTGTACCCCAGTGTTATACAGTGACAGACCTGTCCCCACCAGTATTGTACCCCAGTGTAATACACTGACACACCTGTCCCCACCACTACTGTACCCCAGTGTTATACAATGACAGACCTGTCCCCACCACTACTGTACCCCAGTGTTATACAGTGACACACCTGTCCCCACCAGTACTGTACCCCACTGTTAT
>NW_025214774.1:28249-41918 GCF_004010195.1 Chiloscyllium plagiosum | reverse complement strand
GGTAGGATTCGGGAAAACCCTAAGGCTTTCTATAGGTATGTTAGGAATAAAAGAATGACTAGGGTAGGAATAGGTCCAGTCAAGGATAGTAGTGGGAAGTTGCGTGTGGAGGCGGAAGAGATTGGGGAGACACTGAATGAATACTTTTCTTTAGTATTTACTCAGGAACAGGGCATTGTCTTCGATGTGAATACTGAGACACAAATAAGTAGAATGGGTTGCTTTGAGGTATGTAGAGAAGAGGTGTTGGAAATTCTGGAAAGGGTGAAAATAGATAAGTCCCCTGGGCCTGATGGCATTTATCCTAGGATTCTCTGGGAAGCAAGGGAGGAGATTGCAGAGCCATTGGCCTTGATTTTTATGTCCTCTTTGTCTACAGGTGTAGTGCCAGAAGACTGGAGGATAGCAAATGTGGTTCTCTTGTTCAAGAAGGGGAGTTGGGTTAACCCTAGTAACTATAGGCCGGTGAGTCTCATTTCTGTTGTGGGCAAAGTCTTAGAGAGAATTGTAAGGGATAGGATTTATGCACATCTGGATAGGAATAATGTGATCAAGGATAGTCAGCATGGTTTTGTGAAGGGCAGGTCGTGCCTCACAAACCTTATTGAATTCTTTGAGAAGGTGACTAAGGAGGTGGACGAGGGTAAAGCAGTAGATGTGGTGTATATGGATTTTAGTAAGGCGTTTGATAAGGTTCCCCATGGTAGACTACTGCAAAAACTACGGAGGTATGGCATTGAGGGTGAGTTGGAGGTTTGGATTAGGAGTTGGCTGGCTGGAAGAAGACAGAGGGTAGTAGTTGATGGCAAGGGTTCATCTTGGAGTGCCGTCACTAGCGGTGTTCCGCAAGGATCTGTTTTGGGACCATTGCTGTTTGTCATTTTTATAAATGACCTGGAAGAGGGGTTAGAAGGTTGGGTGAGCAAGTTTGGGGATGATACGAAAGTCGGAGGAGTTGTTGACGGTGAGGAAGGATGTGGCAGGTTACAGCAGGATATAGAGAGGCTGCAGAGCTGGGCAGAAAGGTGGCAAATGGAGTTCAATGTAGGTAAGTGTGAGGTGATTCACTTTGGTAAGAGTAACAAAAAGATGGGGTACTGGGCTAATGGTCGGATACTTGGTAGTGTGGATGAGCAGAGGGATCTTGGTGTCCATGTACACAGATTTCTGAAAGTTGCCACCCAGGTAAATAGTGTGGTGAGGAAGGCATATGGCGTACTGGCTTTTATTGGTAGAGGAATTGAGTTCCTGAGTCCTGAGGTCATGTTGCAGTTGTATAAGACTCTGGTGCGGCCGCATCTGGAATATTGTGTGCAGTTTTGGTTGCCATACTATAGGAAGGATGTGGAGGCACTGGAACGGGTGCAGAGGAGGTTTACCAGGATGTTGCCTGGTATGGAAGGAAGATCGTATGAGGAAAGACTGAGACACTTGGGGCTGTTTTCATTAGAGAAAAGAAGGTTTAGGGGTGACTTGATTGAGGTGTACAAGATGATTAGGGGGTTAGATAGGGTTGACAGTGTGAACCTTTTCCCGCGTATGGAGTCGGGTATTACAAGAGGGCATAGCTATAAATTAAGGTGGGGGGGGTAGATATAGGACTGAAGTTGGGGTAGGTTCTTCACTCAGCGAGTCGTAAGTTCATGGAATGCCTTGCCAGTAGCAGTGGTGGACTCTCCCTCTTTATGGGCATTTAAGCGGGCATTGGATAGGCATATGGAGGATAGTGGTCTCGTGTAGGTTAGGTGGGCTTGGATCGGCGCAACATCGAGGGCCAAAGGGCCTGTACTGCGCTGTATTCTTCTATGTTCTATGTTCATGTCCCCGTTTTGCCCTCCTGATTTCCCTCTTAAGTGTACTCCTACTTTCTTTATACTCTAAGGATTCACTCGATCTATCCTGTCTATACCTGACACAAGCTTCCTTCTTTTTCTTGACCAAACCCTCAATGTCTTTAGTCATCCAGCATTCCCTACACCTACCAGCCTTCCCTTTTACCGTAACAGGGATATACTGTCTCTGGACTCTTCTGTTCCAATTGGAATTCTCAGGCTTTGTGCTGAGGCATACACAGAAAGTAGAAGTAGGAAACAGAGAAGGAAAGTTTATTAATTACACATCCTACAAACAAGATGAAAGATTTGTTTCAGCAATCCAAAATGTGGAGCAGATTAAGAACAATGGTTCTTTCTCCACTTTCCCCTCGAGCTCCTCTTACTGTAATACTCACTGTGCACCAGTAGGTGCCAGTGTCGCTCCACCATATTGCAGATGGTATGCGTTTAACCATTTAAACATCTGGACTATGATTCAGTACAAATGGTGTTCCTGTATCTGTGTTAAAGTACATTGTTCTGTGTCTTAACGGTTGTTTTCACACCCCGATTTTCACTGGGAGGAGCATGTTCTCAGCTTCTGAGAATAGGGCAAGTCTCTTCAAACACAGATAATGGGGCGAAAGGAGGTCATTCGGCCAATTGTACCTCACCAGCTGTACTATCTCGAGCCAGTTGTCTGCCTTTTCCCCATAATACTATTGTGATCAGAATAACTACTCAATACCCCTCTTAAATGCCTCCACCACGAAATGAACCGCAATTGTAACCACTAATTGTAACAATACAATTGTAATGTTGACTTACACAGTAGAAAAACACTTAGAACTACTGAAATGCTTTGGTGGCCATATCACTCAATTAGCGAAGGGTCCTGTTGACTAGTGATGAATTTCCCAAGAGCAGTCAGGCAACAGCATTCAGACTGAAGAAAGGGAAAATGAGAATGTCCCGGAGTGATTGTACTCTGTGCACGAAAGAGTCTGCTTGAACAGCAAAGACGGGTAGGAGATGTTCAGGCATTGTAGTTCTCCTCTACTTCTCGACCCACGCTGCTCTGAATGGAGATGCCATGACATTGTTTCAACGGGCAACAGACAGTATTTCACTGAAGGACAGACTTGGCTTGCAGTCTGGTTGGAATATGTCGAATATTGAATAGAGAGACATATTTCTCACAACACAGCTGCCGGTGTGGATTAACTGTTACAGTGAATTCAAGAGCTCATTGGCTGTTGTGACACATCAGTAACTTGTCCAAAATGCAATGCTGTGGGTGCCCTTGGTGAGAGAGGTCGGTGGTGGCCCAGGGAAGACCCTCGCGTAGCCGAGGAGGGGGTGTTTCTGAACAGACTGGATGCTGGGTCCACAGGAACAGCAGGGCCCTAAGGCTCCAGTCTGAGGATGAAGATCCTGACCCTGGATCCTCACAGCAGAAGGAAAATGGCAGCATCGTTAGGGAGTGTGTCACCATGGCGATCAACAGCTCGGCAACGGGTACCAACACCGAACCCGAACACCCCACGGTCACAGGGAGAACCCCCCCCACCTCATGGTCACAGGGAGACCCCTGCCTCTGGGGGCAGGTCCTGGTTTCTCCGAGACAGAGCTCCATACCCGCCGGGTCACCCAATAAAGTTACTGCCCGGTTGGTTATCTCCGGGAGGTGAGGTGGGGCTGGGAACAGTTTTGACAGAAGCTGAACCCCTCTCGGATGGTTCACCTGTAAACTAACTATCTTCACTCTGAGCTCAGTGAGGGAGAGCTGCCAAAGGTGGGCTGGTCTGGCCTACATGTGACTCCAGGCCCACAGCAATGTGGTTGAATCTCAGCTGCTCTCTGGGGTAGTAAATATTGGCTTAGCCAGCAATTCTCACATCCCCAGAAAGAATTTTTTAAAAATTCATATTCAGTGGAAAATGAAGCCAAAAGTATTGAGTAGATTGTAGGGACTAGCTGCAGGGGTTGGAAAGTTAGGAACAGTTACAGAGACAAACCGTTCTCGCGGTTTATTTAACTGTGTTCATTTGATTTGATAGAAACCTTCCTGGCCTGTGCTGATGTCAGTGAATCTTCATAGTCGAGTGTATCATAGAACCATACAGTCGAGACCCTTCGGCCCATCTGGTCTATCCCCTCAACAATGCACCACTTCCTACAACAATCCCACATTCCTGCTCTCGGCCCCGACATTTCAAGTTCCCATTCAAGTAGTTTTTAAAGGCTGTGAGATTTTCCACCTCAACTGCCCTCCCCGCATGTGCATTCCACACCCCACCACCCTCTGGGTTGCACCCAATCCCCTCTGAACCCTGTTGCCCTTGACATTAACCTCTCCCCTTTTTCACCTGTTTCTCTGGTCAACCTATGCAGAGATGTTATTCCAAGCCTCTGGAGTAGGTGGGACTGGAACAGAGGCCTCCTGGTCCAGGATGGGTACATTGCCACTGCACCACAAAAGGGCCCTAAGTCCCCTTTTATTTTTGTGAACCCATTTTTCTCATTAGCATGGTCAGTGATGACATTACACACCTCTGGAGCAGGTGGGATTTGAACCGTTGGACTGACTGGTGGCTTGTTTGCTTCAGAGTTTGGAAGGGTGAGGGGGGACTGGACTGAAATGTGCAAGATCCCGAAGGGTCTGGATGAGGTGGAGGAGGTAAAGATGTCTCCTCTAGTGGGTCAGCCCAGAACAGTCCCTCATGGAACAACTCACTCGTTCCGGGTAAACCTTCTCTTTATTGAACACAGGTACAGGAAAGGCCATTCAGTCCATCCAGCCAGCCTCGTCACTCAACACCATCATGGCTGATTGAGCACTGCACTGCATTTACCACATCCCCCGATACCCCATCGGCAATCAGCAATCCATCAACCCCTACCTTAAGCAGACTGAGTTTCCCCAGCCCTCTGGAGCTGCATGCAAATTTATTTCTGATAATGCGCCTTAGGACACTTCTACAATATTAAAGGCACTATATGAATGAAAGTTGCTGTTGTTATTGAAAAGCTAAAGATTAAAATACAAATCGGAAATGCCCGAAGACAAGGAAAATGAACCATCAAGTGAGACATTGAAAAACAGAACGTGTAGGCCATGGGTAACTTGTGACAATATAATGAATGGTTTAAAAATGTTTCCCACGTTGTATTCGGAGATAAGTGAGTCATTGACACCAGTAAATCCTCAAAGATCCATTCACTTTGCTTCAGTTGCGTGTATTGATTCCTTGAATGTTTTATGGCAGTAATGTCATTGATCTCCCTGAGATTAGTGAGCATACTCGGTCAGTGGACAGTCAGTAATCCAGAGCCAGTTCACAAACCACACTGTGATTGTTCACAGAGCAGCCACCCCTCAGAATAGGAACTTTAGGCAGAGTTCCAAGGTTGGAGTGGAACAAACTGGTCAGAAGATTGTTCTAGATCAGCCCCACAATGTTCTAGGTTTATTTGGCATAGTCCAATCACACATCGCTGAGTTGGTTTGGGTCATTAACATAGAATGCCTACAGTGCAGGAGCAGGTCATTCAGCCCATTGAGTCCATACCAACCCTCCAAACAGCATCCCATCCAGACCCATACCCCTACACTATCCCAGTAGAAACAAAATAGAAGAGTAGGCCATTCGGCCCTCCCCCACCAATGTGATCAGACAATTTCAGTATCCCATTCCTGCTTCCTCTCCCTATACCCCTTGAGCCATAAAAGCCACACCAGCTCCCTCTTGAATCAATGAACTAGCCCCAACAGCTTCCTGTGGGAGAGAATTCCTCACGTTCCCAATTCTGGTGAAGGTATTCTTCCCCATCTCAGTCCTGACTGGCTTACTGTGACTGACTCCCTGGCTCTGCACTTCCCCGACATCAGGAACATTCTTCCCACATCCAGCCTGTCCAGTCCCACCAGGATTTTATGTTTCTATAAGATCCCCCTCATTCTTTGAAATTCTACGGAGTACAAGCCCAGTCAATCTGATCTTTCCTCATGTCAGTCCTGCCATCCCAGGGATCAGTTTGGTGAACCCTCATTGGTAACCCTGCACTTCCCATGGCTGACCCACCCAGCCTGCCCATCCCTGAACACAGTGGGGGAAATTCAGCCCGGCCCAGCCACCCTGACGTGCACATCTGTGGATGGTGGGAGGAAACCCACGCAGACACGAGGAGAATGTGCAAACTCAGAATGTTAGTAAAGTACTTCACAGTAAATGAAGTGGTTTTGAAATGTTTTTAGTGTAGGAAATGCAGCAGTTACTAGCAAGCTCTGAGTAACAGACCTGAGAGAGAGTTAGGAGATTGGTGATGCAAGTTGTGGGACAAACCTTGGATATCATCCCACTGCTCGGTTTCAAAACTCTATCATTGGCATGACACAGGAGGACAGAGGGAGTCTCAGGCTAATGACGTCTATGACAGACAGTGTAGCACTCCATCAGCACAGCAACAAGAGCTTCTGACTGAAGGACCCACCCAGCTGTGGGAACAGGACGTAAACTCACCACCTTCTTACCCAGAGGGGAGTGGTGCTCTGTCACTGGGGAAGGCTCATTCACCCGGAGTGAAGGGGAAGGCACGGGCACAGTGTCTGCGTTCACAACATAACGGAGCCTGGAGCTGGCAAACAAAGGAATTAGGTCCCAGTAGATGCTGGGCCTAACAAGGTACTCAGTTCAAAGGCCTGTCCAGACTGGGCAACAAATATTGGCCTTACTCAGTGACTCCCTCCAACACCCCAGGAACAAATAAAGAAAATAAAAAAAGGTAGAGGGTGGGGATGTACGATGTTGCTGAGACAGAAGTGGCTGATTAAGTCAAGTTGGAGTGAGAAATCAGTCATGACAGCAGGATGAGAGAGGTCCAAATGGATCAAATAGCCTTTCTGCACAGAGACCAGTATCCCCTCACCAAGTCCCCTTTATTTACACACACACACACAGAGTGCAGAGGCTCTGACCCATCGGTTCAGAGACAGCCCGGAGAATCCAGAAACCTCGTGTTTATCCTTCCTTCTTTGCAGGTGTCAGACACAGCGAACAACAGGTAAATCTTTCTACCTGGTGGTGGGATCGTGAATAAAGGAAACACCCGAGTGGTCTGTGACAAGCAGTGTCCTTCACAAAGGGCAATGCTGCGTGATCAAACAGTGAAGGGGAGGGCAGGGATTAAATCAAAATAGAGTTGGAGGGGGAAATAATACACTCCACTCCCTGCGGTGCCTATCTCTAGACCTCTTGTTCATTTTGTTTTAATACCCCCACACCACTGTGGTACTGCTTATATTTAAGACTTCTTGTTTGTTTTTCTATTAAACAATGCAGTTTACAAAACAATTAACATTAACAGCTGTGTACAGAGAAACAGCAATTTTACAAGGGAGAGGAGCAGCAAAGCCAGGCCCCAAACCCCACCATCCAACAAGTCCAGGGAAATGAGGAGCCTCAAATCCCAGTTTCAATTATTACTTTTAGATTAGATTACATTACAGTGTGGAAACAGGCCCTTCGGCCCAACAAGTCCACACCGACCCGCCGAAGCGCAACCCACCCATACCCCTACATTTACCCCTTACCTAACACTGCGGGCAATTTACCATGGCCAATTCACCTGACCTGCACATCTTTAGACTGTGGGAGGAAACCAGAGCACCCGGAGGAAACCCACGCAGACATGGGGAGAACATGCAAACTCCACACAGTCAGTCGCCTGAGGCAGGAATTGAACCCGGGTCTCTGGTGCTGTGAGGCAACAGTGCTAACCGCTCTGCCACCGTGCCGCCCAAGTAAAGTAATAGTGACATTTGTACATACAAGACAGTCCAATTACATTAAAAATGTGCATACAATACAGTCCCCCAGAAAAACAGCAAGACTCCCCATCCCTCCCACCTTTCTAAGGCAGACTGTCCTTACACACCTTCCAGCTCTTGGCCAACCCCATGTCCCTTCCAGTTCTTGGTCCGCCCTGACACCTTCTGACCACCTCGAGGAGAGCCCATCCCAAATCACCCCTTCTCAGGATGACAGCACTCAAAGGCCTACCCACCCACCCTCCAGCTCTCAGGTTATCCTGAAAACTATCACCCTATGAAGCTCCCAGCTCAGTGAGGCTTGTCAGACCCAGGGACACACAAGGCAGTGCACGTGATAACCCCAACAAACCACATGACAGAGTTATGTATCAACCAACCAACCAGAGCCCTTTCTGGTACACAGCCATTAGAATAGAGTTCTCTTCAAAATAGAGTCCATTCCCAGGATCAGAGTCCACTCCAGTATACAAAGTGTATTATCAGAAATGGAGTCTACTCCAAACTGCAGAGTCCATCGCTAAAAACACAGAGTCCATAACCGAGGGCAGAGTCCACTCCTGAAGGCAGCAAATGCACACCCCACAGCACACATACAGGTGTTCACTCTCCATAGAGTTCTGGCTCAACCATAGAGAACCAGGCCCACTCACAGGAACACAGTACATCAGAAAGGTGCAGTTAACTCAGAGGTTTGGTCCACTCCTTAAGGCAGGGTCTACTCCCAAACTCCAGGATACAGCAAGTGCTCACCTCCCAGCACACACACAGGTGTTCAGTCTTGACAGGCCTAGTCCCAGGGTCAGGCCTACCCACACAAACAGCTAATCTGGTAAGGTGTATTTTCTCACAAGGGCTCAGTCCAAACACCAAAAACACTGAAGACACAAAAAAGAAAACTCAAGTCCAAGGGCTAAGCCCCATCGCAAAGTCAACATTTCTCAAAGTAAAAAGAGAAAAGACTAACACAGGCTGTAACCAGCCAGTGAAACAACAATCCCCTAATGAGAACTAAGTCACACCTGAAACAAACACCAATAAAAAGTGAAGACACATACAAAAAAAACAAAGAAAACTACAGTCCAAGGCCTAAGCCCTACCATAAATTAACATTGTCCTTTTCTCAGGAAGAGGAGAGAGTAACACACAGGCTGTAACCAACCAGTGAAACAACCCCCTAATGAGAACAGAGTTACACCTGAAACACATTATGTGCATCAGGAGTTTAGAAATCAGTCCTCACCAAAGGAGTACCAGTTAACAAACTGGCTAAATAATTCACCAGATCAGGTGTCAGGTCCCCCAAAAAACACAGCAAGTAACAGTAACACACTGACTGTGGGCCAGCCAGCACAGAGTCAGTACCCAAAATTGAGAAGGCCCCGAATCTCCTGTTTATATTTATATTTTATTAAACAAATTACAAACACAGTTTACAAATAACAGTAACACACTGACTGTGGGCCAGTCAGCACAGAGTCAGTACCCAAAATTGAGAAGGCCCCGAATCTCCTGTTTATATCAGTCAGCCAGGGCTTTCCTGATTAGATAACATAGTCATTGAGATCCACCTGGCCCCCGTTTCAATCACTACACTTTCCAACATCATCATTTGTGTTTTATGACTCATGTTTTATTTAGAAAATCTTTTGTTGGATTAAGGTGTGCCTTGAATATTTCATTCATACTCAAATGGCCAATACTTAGAAACAAAAACAGAATTTGTTGGAAAAGCTCAGCAGGTCTGGCACATTTGCGGAGAGAAATCAGAGTTAACGTTTCAGGGTCAAGTGACCCTTCCTGAGAACGGTGAATATGTGGAACTTCCAGGCTGCCCCACCTTCAGTATGACCTCTGTCTCAGATCGCCTGACTCAGAGACAGGGGAGAAAGTGAGGTCAGCAGATGCTGGAGATCAGAGATGGAAATGTGTTGCTGGAGAAGCGCAGCAGGTCAGGCAGCATCTAGGGAACAGGAGAATCGACGTTTCGGGCATTAGCCCTTCTTCAGGAATGCCCGAAACGTCGATTCTCCTGTTCCCTAGATGCTGCCTGACCTGCTGCGCTTTTCCAGCAACACATTTCCATCAGAGACAGGGGTGCTATCACTGCACCACCAGAGTTCTAGGAACACTTCTGAAGAGTTTTATAAAGTGCTCCTTCCTCTATTCAGACCCTGGTTTATACCAGTCAATAGTGGAGTTTAGCTATTGTCAAATGTGTTGGTACAACCCACTCTGGCCCCTGTGAAACATTGAATTATTACAGGAGACCGTTAGTCCCATTGTGCCTGGAATGGACAGTGAGGCACAGGGGACAAACATTGGCTTCTGAGCTGGGAGTGGCAGCACCGAACCAGGGCCGGTTTTACGCCTCCTGAACTCCGAATGGAAAAGAGCCAGGAGAGTTCAGTTCGCCATGAGGCCTAGCCTGTGCAAAGAAACTCTTAAAACTCCAGTGAAAACAAAAAATGCTGGAATTCACAGTGGGTCAGGCAGCTACCGTGGAGAGAGAGCAAGCTCACATTTCGAGTCTAGATGACTGAAGTTCATCAGAGCTGCCTGACCTGCTGTGATCACCAGCATTTTTTTTTTGTTTTCAGTACAGAGTCCAATATTTGCAATAATTTGCTCTTAAAACTCCAGTCTTTCGGAGCTCTGAGCAGAGCAGTATAAATCAGTGTAATCACCAGGCTTTAAAATTATACTATGAGACTAATGGTGTGCAAATGCTTCTAACGACCCTGTGAAATTCACATTGTTCATTATTTTACTGGAGGCTTTAACTTGTTGATGGTGAACAGAACACTGGTTCTAATTCTGAACTGATGGGTTTAATCACCAGATATTTGCCAGCACTCCTGCAGAATACTTCTTTAATCATTTGAGATGCAGACGTTGTTTGCTCTTGCCCCAATTGTTCCTGGGAATGTGAGACTGTGATCTGCTGGGTGCAGTGTTACAAATATCTGTGCCAGGGATTGGCATCTGTTCGACATTATCTTTAACCCTGGCCATTCAATAACACTTACCCCCTTTGGAAATCATGAATTCTTTCAATACAAAAGCAGCGAACACTGGAAACTCTCAGCAACTCTCTGGAAATCTTTAAACAGAGAGAGAAATGGCTTGGGTTCCTAGGGGTGTCCAGCCCATTGCAGCACGAACAATCCAAACCCACCATTGTTATCACGTGAGGGGACATTACACAGCCCTCTCCCCCAACGTCCCCCCAATGCACCTCTCACCCCTGGGGTGTACAGTGACCTCTGGACGAAACAAAGCAAAGCTTGATTTTCTTCCATCGCTCCCTGACCCTCCCCTCCCTGTGACCCCTCCAAGCCACTGCCTTCCAATCCATTCCCAAATGACCCACTGCTCTCCGGCAAAAGGGCAACTTCATCTTTCTCCAGCCCTGTCTCTTGGCCTTTGTCCCACACTCGTAACGGCCCCTTCATTCCCCTCCTCAGCTTTCTGATCTCTCGTCTGCTGTGAGTATAGAACCAGGTCTATGGTGGGCAAGATAGGACTGAGATGTGGGGAGAGATGTCTTCACCCAGAGAGTGGGGAGGGAGCCTTTGGGATTCTCTGCCACTGAAAGCAGTTGAGGTCAAAACGTTGGATGTTTTCAGGTAGGAGTTAGATAGAGTTCTCAAGGACAAAAGAATCACAGGGTATGGGAAGAAAGCAAGAAAAGGGGACTGATGATCAGCCATGACCGTATTAAATGGGGGAGCAGGCTCAAAGGGATGAATGGCCTACTCCTGCTCCTATTTTCTATGGTTTTCGATGTCACTGTGATGATGTCACTGTGATGATGTCACTGTGATGATGTCACTGTGATGATGTCACTGAATGAGATCACAGATGCCTGCCCCCCCAAAGTTGTCCTCCACTGACAAGGCACTAAGTCAGGAGTATGATGGAATACTCCCCACTTGCCCCTGGATGGGGGCAGCTCCAACAACACTCAAGAAGCTCAACACCATCCAGGACAAAGCAGCCCCCGCTTGATTGGCACCACATCCACCAACATCCACTCCCTCCACCATCAACGCTCAGTAGCAGCAGTGTGTACCATCTACAATATGCACTGAGGAAATTCACCAAAGATCCTCAGACAGCACCTTCCAAACCCTTTCTCCTTACCTCCATTCTAAAAGGTCTTCCCTTTACTCTGAGGCTGTGCCCTCGAGTCCCGGTCTCTCCTACCAATCTTCCCAACATCCGCTCTGTCCAGGCCATTCAGTATTCTGTATGCTTCAATTAGATCCTCCCTCATCCTTCTAGACTCCAAGTATCGACCCAGACATGACAAACATTCCTCATGGAACGTTCCTACCAGGGGAAAGCCATAGTTGTCAGGTCTCTGGCATTGAGGCTCAGAAGAGAAGGGGGGGAGAATAGAAAAGCGCTAGTGGTAGGGGACTCAATAGTTAGACGGATTGGCAGGAGCTTTTGTGGTCAGGAACACGACTCCCGGAAGGTATGTTGTCTCCCCAGTGCCGGGATGTCGCCGATCGGGTTTACAAGATTCTGAAGGGGGAGGGTGAGCAGCCAGGAATTGTGGTACAAATTGGCACCAACGATATAGCCAGGAAAGGGATTGAGGATCTGAAAAGTGACTACAGAGAGTTATGTTGGAAGCTGAAGAGCAGGACGAGTAGAGTAGTGATCTCAGGTTTGTTACTGGTGCCACGAGATAGTCAGGTGAGGAACAGGCAATGAGTGCAGCTTAACACGTGGCTATGCAGCTGGTGCAGGAGGGAGAGCTTGGCAGGTCTCGCATGCTGTGTACTGCTGCAGTCTCTTGAACGGGTGCAGTCTTAAAAACGCCGAGACCCAGAGGAAAGGCATTTAACCGCTTTTCCGAATAATCGATTATCCGAACGAAATAGTGCCCGCCCATCTCGTTCAGATAATTAAATTTCCACGGTACAGAGAACGAAGTTGGAAGCTGAAGAGCAGGACGAGTAGAGTAGTGATCTCAGGTTTGTTACTGGTGCCACGAGATAGTCAGGTGAGGAACAGGCAATGAGTGCAGCTTAACACGTGGCTGTGCAGCTGGTGCAGGAGGGAGAGCTTCAGATACTTAGACCATTGGGATGCCTTCTAGGGAAGGCGGGATCTGTACATGAAGGACAGGTTACACCTTAACTGGAGGGGCACAAATGTTCTGGTTGAGAAATTAGCTCATACGATTCGGGAGGGCTTAAACTAGTTTGGTGGGGTTTAGGAATCAGTGGCAGGATGTAGTGAATCTGTCGGGAAGGTTTTTCACATAATGAAACAAAGGGATCGGTTAAAGTGTGTCTGCTTTAATGCAAGGAGTGTCAGAAACAAGAGTATGAACTAGCATGGATCAGTACTTAGGACTTTGATATTGTGGCCATAACGGAGACGTGGGTTTCACAGGGGCAGGAATGGTTGCTAGATGTTCCAGGGTTTAGAACGTTTAAAAAGAACAGTTTTGGCGGGGGGGTGAGCAAAGAGGAGGGGGTGTAGCATTGCTTCTGAGAGTGGTCACAGCTACAGAAACGAACGTTGTTGAGGAAGATTTGTCTACCAAGTCAGTATGGGTGCAAGTTAGGAACAGCAAGGGAACAGCCACCTCATTGGGGGTTTTCTACAGACCATCTCATAGCAGTAGGAAGACTGAAGAACTCATAAGCTGGCAGATTTTGGAAAAATGCAACTGTAACAGGGTTGTTGTTATGGGTGACTTCAACTTTCCCAATATTGACTGGAACCTCCTTAGTGCAGATGGCTTGAATGGAGCTGTTTTTATCAGGTGTGTTCAGGAGGGTTTCCTTACTCAGTATGTGGACAGACTGACGAGGGGAGAGGCCATTTTGGATTTGGTGCTCAGCAATGAGCCAGGACAGGTGTCAGATCTCGCGGTGGGAGAACACTTCGGTGACAGTGACCACAACTGTCTCACATTTACCATAGCCACAGAGAGGGAAAGGAGAAGTTACCATGGGAAGATATTTAATTGGGGAAAAGGAAATTATGACGCTATCAGACA
>NW_025214774.1:13780-19487 GCF_004010195.1 Chiloscyllium plagiosum | reverse complement strand
GGTGAATCGATTGGAGACTCCTGTGAATCGATTTGTTGCATAATAGATCAGGAGAGAGGGTTTCTGACCTTCTCGCTGCTGGTACCAGTTAACATAGTTGCTAACAGATTGACTGGCCGTACAGGTGATGGTTGCAGTCTGGCCCAGTCCCACTGACAGGACCGGGGGTGACTGGGTCATGATGATGTCCCCACTGATGACCTAAGGGGTCAGAGAGAAACGCAGTGAAGTCAGAACTGTCACAGAAAGAGACTGTGAAATGAGAGATTGTTGGAGACACTGCGCTTTCCTCTGGTTTCAGCATTTTCTCTTCAATCACAAGTCAGTGGAATTGGAGTGAAATGGAGAGCAGCTCAAGATTCAAGGTGGAAGGAGAGAGATTGTACCTGCGACATAGAATGCCAGGGGCCAGATCAGCTGGATGTGTGAAATCATGGTGTGTGCTCCTGTCCCTGTGCCTGGTTCCTGATAAACTCTCCCTTCACTGGGCTCTGCTTTATAAAGCTGCAGCCTGTGAGAGTCTGACTGGGTGTTCCTCAGTATGTAAATGGCATCAGGCTGAGAGAGCCACGTCAGCCCCTCACACTTCCTCTTCTCTCTCTCTCTCTCATCCTTCCTTTTCATTCTTCCTCCCTCCCTTTTCCTATTTTCCTCTTTCTACCTTTCACTTGAATATATTCCTGTCATTCATTGACTACCTCCTCTTTTCTATTTCCATTTCCGACTCTGTCCTCCCCAATTATATAATCATGTATATCTTTCCCTTTTTCCATGTATGTTTGACAATCTGTTTATCTCCCTTTCCTTCTGTGTTGGTTGGTCTGTCTGTCTGTCTGTCTCTCTCTCTCGCTTATTATCCATTCCTCTCCTTCACTTATCTTTCTACCTGTTTCCTCACTCGTTCTTTCCTTGTCTCCTCAATCTCTCATTACCTCATTCACTCTTTGTCTGTCTCCCTCCAGTCACTCTCTAATTGAGCTCTCTCGCAGGCATTATTCCAGGATATTGGAACTCTGAGTCCTGGAGCAACAGCTAAATGCCTCGCCCTCTTTCACTCAATCTCACAATGTACACTTGCTCTCTCTCTCTCTCAATATGTGTGTCTTCTGTCCCTCTCTCAATCAGAAGCTCAACGACATGAGCAGCAGTTAACAAGTCTGTACTGGTCATCCATGATCTAACAACACTAATCTCAACTTGGCATTGATTAGCCATGGTCATGTTGAATGGCAGAGCAGTCTCACAGGGCCGATCCCGAACCCTAACCCGAATCCTAACCCTAACCCTAACCCTAACACTGACACTAATCCAACTCCATGTTTCTATCTTTCTATGTCTGCGTGAACTTCAATCTCTGCCCTTGGATATTGATCCCTCTACTCATGGAAAAATTGCCTTCCTGTCCACTCTATCTCTGCCCCTCATAATCTTATAGCCCTTTATCAGGTTCCCTCTCAACCTTCACTGCTCCAAGAGAAACAATCCCAGCCTTTCCAATCATTCCTCATAGCTCAGACCCTCCAGGCCAGGCAGCATCCTGGGAAATCTGCTCTGCACCCTCTCGAGTACAGTCATATCCCTCTCATAATGTGGTGACCAGAACCTGTTTGTCTGTCTGTCTGTCTCTCTCACTAGATTCCCTTTACTCCAGTCTCACATCCACTCTGTCTCTTTTTCTGTCTCAGTCACACTGTCTCAGACCCTGTCTTTCTCTCTCTTGTCTTCAACCCCACTATCTCTGCCTCCCTTTACCTCTCTCTCTCCCTGCACTCGCTTACACTGCCTCAGACACTCTCTCTCTGTCACACCCTGTCCTTCTATCTCTATCTCTCTGACTGTCTTTCTCTCTCTCTCACTCCCTGCCTCTCTCTTTCCCAGATGACAACAGATAAATCTCCCTCTGCTCTGCCCTACTAAAGGATGTTAACTCTTGACCCAGACACATATCTTCTCCTGGACTAAGGCCCCATTTCTCACATTGACCAGGGTTTGGTGTCTCTCAGGAACATGGACACATTCTTGCCAAATGAAAGACAGTTCTGTGCTGCTGGCCTATTCTCACTGGGGACTGGTTTGGACACAAACCTCATTCCATGAAGGCCCAGCAGAGAGAGGATATCCTCAGGCCATCAGTGTGAGCTGGAGGGGCAGGACAGGCTCTGACCCACTGACCCATCCTGTCCATCCACATCATGTTCCAATCCCTTCCTCTCTCCTTTCCCTTCCATGGTCAGGCTCTGGATCAGGGTGTTTTACTGGGATGAGGCCTAGACCATCCCACAGTTACCTGTCTTTCTCTCTCTCTCACTCCCTGCCTCTCTCTTTCCCAGATGACAACAAATAAATCTCCCTCTGCTCTGCCCTACTAATGGAGGTTAACCCTTGACCCCAGACACATATCTTTGCCTGGACTAAGGCCCCATTTCTCACATTGGCCAGGGTTTGGTGTCTCTCAGGAACATGGACAGATTCTTGTCAAATGAAGGGCAGTTCTGTGCTGTTGGCCTATTCTCACTGGGGACTGGTTTGGACACAAACCTCATTCCATGAAGGCCCAACAGAGAGAGGAGATCCTCAGGCCATCAGTGTGAGCTGGAGGGACAGGACAGGCTCTGACCCACTGACCCATCCTGTCCATCCACATCATGTTCCAATTCCTTCCTCTCTCCTTTCCCTTCCATGGTCAGGCTCTGGATCAGGGTGTTTTACTGGGATGAGGCCTAGACCATCCCACAGTTACAACAGAAAGGAACTGAACCCCACACCTACCATGATGTCCATGTCCCACTGTGACTATCCAATAGAGACAAGTAAACATGGAAGTCATTCCCATCGGACATCGAATAGAGACCATTAAACATGGGCCTCTTTGCCAACTGCAGTCTCTCATGGAGACTTGCAAGTATGGGCCTTCTTCCCACTGAATACTCCAGCAGAGACGAGTTAAACATGGACTTTATTACTGTTGGACCTTCCAGTAGAAACCAGGAAAGAAAGGCCAACATTTCATTGAACTCTCCAGTACAGACCAGTAAATATGGACCAGCTTCAAATAAAGACCAGTAAACAACGATCTTTGGAACTTTGGATTGAGCAGCCAGAATAAGTAATTCAGCCCTTCAAGCACGTTTGCCATTTAACATGACCATGGCTGATCTTATCCTCATCTCCACTTTCCAGACTGCTCCCTATTGCCCTCTATCCTGCTTTTCATCAGAAAGATATCTATTTCTTTCTTGAATCTGTTGATTGATTCGGCCTTCACTGCATTCTGGGGGCAGTGACTTCCACAGATTCTCAACCCTCTGAGAGAAATAGTAAGAATGGAACAGAATCCCTACAGTATGGAAACAGGCCATTCAGCCCAACAAGTTGACAACGACCCTTGAAAGAGCATTCCACCCAGACCTGTTCTCCCTACCCTTTCCCTGTGACCCTATATTTGCCATGACGAATGAACCTAACCTACACATTCCTGGACACTATGGGTAATTTAGCATGGCCAGTCCTCCTAGGTTGTACATCTTTAGACTATGGGAGGAAACCGGAGCCCCCAAGTGAAAACCATGCAGACAGGGGGAGAATGTGCAAACTCCATACAGTTGCCTGAGGGTGGGATCAAACTGGGGTCCCTCGCAATGTGAGGCAGCAGTACTCACCACTGTGCCACCTGTAGTTTCACCTCATCCCAGTTTTGAACCTACCTCCTCTCGCTCTATATCTATGGCCTATTGTTCGAGACTGGCCCACAAGTGGGAACATCTGTTCCATCTCTGCCTTATCAATCCCCTTTAGCATTTTATGTACCTCTCTCATTTACCCCCTCATGCGACTGAATTCCAGTGAGTACAAGCCCAAGCTATTCAGCCATTCCTGTACGACAGCCCTTTCATCCTGGGAATCAGTCTGGTGAACATCCTCTGAACTGCATCCAGTGCCACCATATCCTTCATCAAGTAAGGAGACCAAAACTGGACACAATGATTCAGATGTGGTCTCACCAATGCCTCACAGAATTGTAATAATATTTCTTTATTTCTGTAATCCAATCCTTTTATAATAAATACCAAGATTCCAATTGCTGCAAGAAATGCCAACATTCCAATTCCATGGGACTCAGTTTCCACTGAAACTCCAACAGAGATCAGGAAACATGGGCCTCCTTCCATCAGGACTCTCCAACAGACACCAATAAGCCTGGACATTGTTCCCACTGGACCACGAAATAGAGATCAGTAAGCATGGGCCTCCATCCCACTGGAATGTCCAATGGACATCAATAAGCAGGGGCCTCTTTCTCACTGGACTCTCCAGTATTGGAGACTCAAACCCCACATTCTCTCCATCACATTGGTCTCTTATTTCAATCTCCACAACATTGTTTGCCTCTGCACAACATCATCCCCTTGACCACAGAAATCCTTATTCCTGCTCATCCCACCTCGAAACTCCATGATTCCGATGTCCTTTCCCAGCTTACTCCATCTGTGCTCCATAAATTCCAAATTGTCTGAAATGGAGTGGCCCCTTCCCTGCCTCACACGTAGGAGGAGATGGACAGATTTTATATTAGTAATGAGTTGAAACATTCTGGAAAGTGAATGTGTTTAGAATTGATCAAACTGATGATGGCTCCTGCAGTTGAATATCCTGCTGGCAAACTCCAGCCTTTTACACATAGAATGGGGAAGTGTGTATAGTAGGGATATATTGTAGGCTCCATGGAACTATCCCTCAGCATCAAGTGTCCCTCAGGAGGGGAGAGAGAATGTTCAAGGTCCTGAGCTCCATTTCCCCACGCAGGCAGTTTATCTCCTAGTGAATGAATGAGATACCAATTTGGAGCCCAGGTTATTGAACAGTCTCTGCTGTGGGCCCATGTCTCCAAGAGGCAACTGGAGATTGAGCTGAAAAGGAAAGATTTGCTGGGTGATGGAGAGAGAGGGGCAATGGGATTAATTGGATCACTCACAGACATGATGGGCTGAATGGCCTCCTCCTGTGCTAGGGAGAGCAGATTTAGTACTGAATTGAGAACGAACTTCTTCACCCAGAGGGTTGTGAATCGATCGAACTTGCCTGCCCAGCAAAGTGGTTGAGGTTTCTTCAGTAAATGTTTTTGAAGCTAAGACAGATATTTTTTGAACAGTAAAGGAATTAAGGGTTATGGTGAGGGGGCGGGCAGGGGGAGCTGAGGCCAGGAAAAGATCAGCCATGATCTTATTGAATGGCGGAGCGGGCTTGAGGGGCCAGATAGCCTACTCCTGCCCCTCATTCTTATGTTCTTCCAGGTTCCAGGGAGTGCGGATGGTTCACAGTTTTCTCCCGTCTCAGTAACAAATGTCCAGCTGCTCCGAGCTCCTTCTTTCACTTCCTCTCTTGGTGAAGTTTCAACCTTGCGATCTGACAGTCTTTGCAGTTATTTTTTACACTGGGGCTTTCTGCTGTGGTCAGAATCTCTAATAATAAGTGTCCAATCAGTGACAATCACAGCAGCTAAGAGCAGTCAGGACTGAGGAGCCAGGCTCACTGGGAAACACATTGGGAAGATCAAAGCCATCCTGTTCAGTTCCCGGCACAAACTCCATCCCTCTCCCTGAGAACTGTCTGCTGCTCAATCAGACTCGTTACATACTTGGCCACATCTATGTAAATGATCTGAGCTCCATATCGCAAAGATCAGCCACTGAAAATCTCAGCCATGTCT
>NW_025214774.1:10845-12636 GCF_004010195.1 Chiloscyllium plagiosum | reverse complement strand
TTTCGTCCTGAGAACTATATCATGCCCTTTCTGAAAAATATTCAGTGGTTTAGGCTCAAATGCTTTCAGTGACAGAAACTTCTACAGGCTTCCCATTCACTGGATGAAAACCTTTCTCTCCATCTCAGCCCTAAGTGGCCTTTCCCATATCCTTAAATTGTAATCCTTGGTTCTGGGCTCCCCAGGCATCAGGAACATCCCGCCTTGACCTGTTAGGATTTTCAAGTTTTCAATGTGATCCCCCTCAATCTTCTAACCTCCAGTGAATATAATCCTAACTGATCCAGTTTCTCATCAGATCTAACTGCTGTCATCCCAGGAATCAGTCTGGTAAACCTTCGCTGCCCTCCCTCCACAGCCAGAACACCCTTCCTCAGATAAGGAAACTAAATCGTATACAATACAATCATAAAATCACACAGTACAGAAGAGGCCCTTCGGCCCATAAACTGCGTACCAGCCCAAACTACACTAAACCTACACCGGTCCCACTTTCCAACACGAGGCCCATAGGTTTAAATGTTATGAAATTTTAAGTGTACATCCAAGTACTTTTTAAAGGTTGTGAGATTTGCACCTCACCTGCCATCCTGGGCAGTGCCACCAGACCCCACACCACCCTCTGAGTGAAAACCTGCTCTTCAAATGCCCTCTAAAGCTCCTGTTTTTCGCAGTGAATGTGTGCCAACTCTAAGTAAGGGGAACAGCTGCTTTCTATTAACACTGTCAACTCTCCTCATGACCGTATATACCTCTATCAGGTCCCCCTCCACTTTCTCTGCTTCAAAGAAAACAACCCAAGCTTATCCAGCCTCTCTTCATCGTTGAAATGCTCCACCCCAAGCAACATCCTGTTGACTATCCTCTGCACCCCCTCCAGTACAATCCCATCCTTCCAATCGTGTGGTGACCAGAACTGCACACAGTACTCCAGCTTTGGCCTAAACAAAGTTCTGTACAGCTCTAACTTATCTTCCCTGCTCTTCTCATCTGTACTGGAAATGATAAAGGCAAGTATCCCATATACCTTCATAAATACCTTATTCACCTGTTACATCTTCCAAAGTTCATCACCTCACATTTATCAGGGATAAGTTCTATCTGACTCTGATCTGCCCATCTGACCAATCCAGTTCGATCCTCTTGTAACCTAAGACCTTCTTCCTCACTGTCAACCATCTGCCAAACCTAGTATCATCTACAAACTCAGTCATCATCCACTCAACCCCACCCATCACCTCTCACATTCTCATCTTCATTGTTTCAATATATCCTGAACAATAAGGGACCCAGCACTGATCCCTGTGGTATCTCACTGCACACTGGGCCCAGTCACACAAACGACTTTCTGCCTCCACCCACTGTCTCCTGTCACTGAACCAGTTTTGGTTTGAATATTCCAGGTGTGGTCTCACTAAGCCCCCATACAATTACAGCAAGACATCCCTGATCCTGTACTCAAATCCTCTCACTATGAAGGTAACATATCGTTTACCTTCTTCACTGCCTCTGCACCTGCATGCTATCAATGCAATCTCCTGACCTGGGAATAGGGTACAAATCCATCTTTGTGACTCCATTCATTTTCCTATAATGTACACAGGATCGAATTGAAACATTTGGTTTCAGAACCAACACTACAAAAGAACCCTAATTACTCTTACAGTTCAATCAGTGTACCCTCTCTAGTTTGTGATCAGCAATTTGCTGATTTTTAGATGGTTAGAATCATCCCTAGATCCCTGGTTCTGCCACTGGATTTATTTAAAAATGTCAAATGAAGAAGGCAGT
>NW_025214774.1:9173-10721 GCF_004010195.1 Chiloscyllium plagiosum | reverse complement strand
GGTGCGGGGGAGGTGATAGTGATCGTTCAGAAGGGATGGTGGAGCAGATAGGTGGGATGGTTGATGGACAGATAGGAAAGTTTAAGATGATGTTGTCTAGTTGGAGGATTGGATATTCGTTTGGGGGGTGGGGAGGAGGGGAGAAAACAAAACTGGTGAAATCAACATTGTTGCCGTGTGGTTGGGGGTTCCCAAGGTGGCAAATGAGGCATTCTTCTTCCCGACATGGTGGCTCACTGGTTTGCACTGTTGCCTCACAGCACCAGGGTCCCAGGTTCGATTCCAGCCTTGGGCGACTGTCTGTGTGGTGTTTGCACATTCTCCCTGTGTCTGCATGGGTTTCCTCCGGGTGTTCCAGTTTCCTCCACAGTCCAACGATTTGCAGGTCAGGTGAATAGGCCATTCTAAATTGCCTGCAGTGTTAGGTACATTAGTCAGTAGGAAATGCTCCTGGGTGGGTTTCTCTTCGGAAGGTTGGTGTGGACTTGTTGGGTCGAAGGAATGTTTCCACCTTATAGAGAATCTAATCGAATCCAATCCAAAAGCTCAGGTGAATTGGCTATGCTAAATTGCTCATAGTGTTATGTGCATTAATCAGGGGTAAATATAGGGTAGGGGAATGAGTCTGGGTGGGTTACCCTTTGGAGGGTTGGTATGGACATGTTGGGCCGAAGGGCCAGTTTCCATACTGTCGGGAGTCTAATCTAATCCAATCAGACTTCGAGTGGCTTAGAGTTGGCAGTGGAGGAAGCCCAGGACTTGCATGTCCTTGGCAGAGTTGGAGGGGGATTTGAAGTGTCCGGCCACAGGGTGGTGGGGTTGTTTGGTGCATGTGTCCCAGAAATGTTCTGCAAGTTTGTCCTTCCCAACATTCCTGATGAAGGGCTTCTGCCGAAAACATCGATTCTCCTGCTCCTCAGATGCTGCCCGACCTGCTGCGCTTTTCCAGCACCTCACTTTCCGACTCTGATCTCCAGCATCTGCAGTCGTCATTTTCTACAATTAGAAGCAAAACAGTTTGAATCACACAAACTTTAATCAGGCTCCCTACCCTTGGGGTCCCAATGCACTGTCACCACCCACCATCCCCTCCCTGCAAGCTCAGAGGGAAACTTTGGGGTCTCAGGATTTTCAGCTCAGCACCGAGGAAAATACAGGTTTAAAATGTGTCCTGTTGGTGAGGTTCTCACTGTTGGTTCTCTTGGCTCAGGACAGGTCTGTGAAAAAGTGAGCACTGCAGATACTGGAGATCAGGGTCGAGAGTGCTGTGCTGGAAAAGCGCAGCAGGTCAGGCAGCATCCGAGGAGCAGGAGAATCAACGTTTAGGGCATAAGCCCTTCATCAGGAATAAGACCTGTGGGCCGGGGGCTGAGAGATAAATGGAATGGGGGTAGTAGGGATGGGGTGAAAGTATCTGGGAATGTGATCGGAACAGGCCTGTCTCTGGAAGCTCTTGTTCAGATCGCGTTTGGTTGGTGATCCTGCTCTCGGGTGTCCTTTGTTGCGATGATGCTCTTGGTTTGGTTTCTGGATGCAGCTTCTCTGTTC
>NW_025214774.1:7761-8550 GCF_004010195.1 Chiloscyllium plagiosum | reverse complement strand
GTGAATGTATCTTGATTGATGATGAATGCCCAATATCCCTGTGAATAAATATTGATTGTGTTGAATGTCCAGTATCTGTACAGGTTCCAAAATGTCTGTGTTAGTAGGCCGAGGTGTAAAAGTGAGGTTCAGTCTGGAGAATGAGGTCTGGTTGGTGTCTCTTTAAGGGTTGAGGTGTGAACTGGAATTCCAGGCAGAACAATGGTTCCTGGCAGCCATTTCCGTGTCTCTGTGTTTTCCCAGAGCTCAGCCTCGCTGCCTCTTTATTATTAAAAGGTTTTTTAAAATCCAGAGTTTTAGATGATTGGAATATTTGCTCAATTCCAACACGGGAGAACTCCAATTACTCTGACAAATCAATCAATTGATTCTCAAATAAACATTGAGCTTCCTTTGTTACTTTGGCCAGTTTCTCTGGTTTTAACCAAAATGGGTTTTGTTTTATTGGGTCTGAATTATCTACCTCCACATCATGTTCAATTAATGTGGCGAATCCAAGTGTATCTTTTAAAGACTATGTATCAGTGCAGAATGTGGTCATTCAGCCCATCAAGTCCACTCTGCCATTCTATCATAGTTGATTTGTTTGTCAACCCCATTCTCCTGCCTTCTCTGTTACCCTTGATTGGTTTACCAATCAAGAACCTATCTATCTGTCTTAAATACACTCAAGGACCTGGCCTCCACAGCATTATGCGGCGATGATTAATCCACAGATTAGTCACTCTCTGGATGAAGAATCTCCTCCTCATCTCACTTCCAAAGGATGGCCCCTTCTGAGGCTGTGCC
>NW_025214774.1:0-7061 GCF_004010195.1 Chiloscyllium plagiosum | reverse complement strand
ACGGCTGCTTTGCCTTGGATGGTGTCCAGCTTCTTGAGTGTTGTTGGGGGCTTCACCCATCCAGGCAAGTGGGGAGTATTCCATCACATTCCTGACTTGTGCCTTGTAGATTGTGGCCAGGCTTTCAGGAGACAAGAGGTGAGGTACTTGCTGCAGTATTCTTAGCCTCTGACCTGCTTTGTAGCCACTGTGTTTATTTGGTGAGTTTCAGCTGGCTATCAACTCCCAGGATGTTGATAGTGGGGGACACGTTGATGGTAACACCACTGAATGTCAAGGGACACTGGTTAGATTGTCTCTTATTGGTGACAGTCAGAGTCTAGCATTTGTATGACATGAAAGTTATTTATCACTTGTCAGCCCAAGCCTGGATATTATCCAGATCTTATTGCATTTGAACATGGACAGCTCCAATCTCTGAGGAGTTGGAAATGGTGCTGAACATCGTGCAATCATCAGTGAACATCACCCCTTCTGACCTTGTGGAGGGAAGGTCATTGATGAAGCAGCTGAAGATAGTTGGGTGAAGGAGACTACCCTGAGGAGCTCCTCCAGAGATGTCCTGGAGCTGAGATGACTGACCTCTAACAACCATGACCATCTTCCTATGTGTCAGGTATGGCTCTAAATACCAAAGAGTTTGCCAATGATACCCAGTGATTCCAGTTTTTTAGGATCTCAAACCGTTTGTTGACATCATGTGGAGTGAATCGAATTGGCTGAAGACTTTTATCTGTAATGCTGGAGACCACTGGAGGAGGCCAAGATGGATCATCCACTTGGCACCTCTGGTTTAAGATTGCTGTGAAAGCTTCAGCCTTATCTTTTGCACTGCTGTGCTGGGCTCTTCCATCATTGAGGATGGGGATATTTGTGGAGACTCCTCCTCCATTGAGATGTTTAATCATCCAACACCACTCATGACAAGATGTTTCAGGACTGCAGAGCTTAGACCTGATCCGTTGGTTGTTGAATTCTTTAATTCTGTCTATCATTTGCTGCTTATGCTGTTTGGTATGCAAGGACTCTTCTTTAGTGGCTTCGCCAGGTTAGCACCTCATCTTAATGCATGCCTGGTGCTGTTCCTGGCATGTCCTCCTGAATTCTCCATTGTTGATCCCCTGGTTTGATGGTAATGGTTGAGTGGGCGATACGCCGGGCCAATATGTTTCAGATTGTGCTGGAGCAGAATTCTGCTGCTGTTGATGGCCCACAGTGCGTCATGGATGCCCAGTCATGAGTTGTAAGATCGGTTGTAAGTCTGTCCCACAACATGATGGATGCTATTCTCAGTGGAAGGCAGGAGTTGGCCTTCACAAAGACTGTGCGACGCTCACTCTGACTGATACTGTATAGGACAGATGCATCTGCAGCTGGCGGATTGGTAAGGATGAGGTCAAGTATGACACATTTTTTAAAACTGCACCACATATTTAAACAATTTTTGCTCAGTAAAACATTTGATTCTGGATGCCTGTGTTTTCCAAATCCCCATGGTCCTCTCATGGAAATCTGATGTACTCTCCACAATATCTCCCTATGATAGCTGGGTGGTACCACTAGCCAATGTCTAACCGACCATTCTGCATCTGTGGGTCCATGGGTGGGGGTGGGGTCTCCACTTCCTCATCAGCCTCCATTCTGAAGGTAATAGCACTCTGAAACTCCTCCAGCCTCGACCTCAGTGTGAGCTGACTGTGTTCATTTAGTTCATTCAGGATCTGCTTCTTGGATCTGCTGTAATTAGGGACATCATACGAAACACTCCACCTGGATTATCTTCACCCTTTCAGAAAGTTTCAGCGATCCTTTCACTTGCCTGTGGTGTCACATCACCCCTTATTGATGGATTTTGTTTAACCATTGCCCTGGTTACCTCACACGAAAGAGAGAGACCAGGAACCTGTCCCTGTCATTGTTCTGTTTCTCGGCCCTGCTTTAGGACATTCTGTAATTATTGGGGAAGTTACTGCCTTTAGTCCTGACAAATCATTCCCCAGAAGGAAATCGACTCCCTCAACAGGGAATGTTTTCCTCGCTCCGACAATCCCAGGCAACATCCTGGTGAATCTCCTCTACACTGTCTCCAGTCCAATCACAACCTTCTGACAGTGTCATGACCAGCACGATACACAGTATTTCAGATATGACCTAATCAATGCTCTGTAAAGTAACAACGAGACTTCCTTGCTCCTATATTCTGGCTAGTGATGGCAAGCATCCCATGTGCCTTCTTCACCACCCTGTCTAGCTGTGCTGATACCTTCCAGGATTGATGGACTTGTACACCAAGGTCCCTTTGTTCCTCAGTACTCCCAAGGCACATAAGAACAGAAGAGCTAGGAGCACCTTCAAGCCTGCTCCGCCATTCAATAAGATCATGGCTCATCTTTTCATGGACTCAGCTCCCCTTTCCCACGATCTCATTGTATCTCTTAATTCCTTTACTGTTCAAAATGAATCTTAGCTTTGAAAACGTTTACTGAAGTAGCATCGACTACTTCATTGGGCAAGGAATTCCAGAGATTTATGACCCTCTGGGTGAAGAAGTTCCTTCTCAATTTGGTCCTAAAACTGCTCCCCCTAATTTTGAGGCTCTGCCCTCTTGTTTTAGTTTCACCTACCAGTGGAAACGTCCTATGTCTTATCTATTCTCTTCATAATTTTATATATTTCTATAAGATCCCCCATCCCCCTCATTCTTCTAAGTTCCAATGAATGTATCCCAGTCTACTCAGTTTCCTCTCACAGGTCAACCCTTTCAACCCCCGAATCAACCGCGTGAACCTCCTCTGCACCCCTTTGTGTGCCAGTACATCCTTTCTCAAGTAAGGAGACCAAAACTGCACGGAGTACTCCAGGTGTGGCCTCACCAGCACCCTGTACAGCTGCAACATAACCTCCCTGCTTTTTAAACTCAATCCCTTTTGCAATGAAGGACAAAATTCCATTTGCCTTCCTAATTCCTTGTTGTACCTGCAGACCAACCCTCTGTGATCCATGCACAAGGACACCCAAGGCATATACCTTTCAATGTGTATATCCCTCCCTTATTAGACCTCCCAAATTGGATCACCTCACACTTATCAGGATTAAATTCCATCTGCTATTGATCTGTCCAATTTACCAGCTGATCAATATCAGACTGTAGCCTGAGACCCGGTGATCCAAGATGGCAGCAGAGTAGGACTCTTCAAACCGAGTTCAACTGCTCCATCTGTTTCCTTTTCTTGTTTTCCTTCCATCTTTTTTTCTTTTCTTTTGTGGTTTTCTTTTGTCCTTCTTTCATCTTTTCTCTCCCAGCCACAGACTCACAGCCTCAGACACCTAGTCTCCGACCAGTGCAGACCCAGTGATACGGCCTCTCAGCTTTGTGTGGCAGTGTCCTGGCCTGGCAGGGAGACCTCCCAGCCAGAAAGGCAGACTCTTGGTCTGACATGGTGGCCTCTCAGTTTAATGTGGTGGCCTCTCAGCCCAGCATGCTGGACTGTCAGCCCAGCGTGATGGACTCTCAGCCTAGCATGGCCATCTCTTAGTGGCCCAGTGTGGTTGTCTCTCAGCCCACAGGGTGATCTTTTGCTGTATTTGGTGGTCTCTCAGCCCAGCACGGCCTCAGCATGGACTTCCGGTCGCAGGGTAATGACTCACAGTATGATCCCATGGTAGCAAAGTGCTTAGGAAAGACTAATGATTGAACTTTCAGATTTGTTACTTTATTGTCTTCTTAAAACTAATCTGTAATGGGTATCTTTTAACTTTATTCTTTCTTTCTATCTTGTTCTTAAGATTCTGTACCTAGGTCCTTGTTCGTAAGATGGCACCTTCTGAGGCGACATTACATACTTTTCACTGCACTCCTTTACTTTTATACTTGAGTACTTGTGACAATAAAATAAAAATCAAATCAATATCAACAACACCACCAATTTATGTGGCATCTGAAATCTTTCTAATTATACAATCACAATCAATTTGTTAATGTACATTACAAACAGAAAGGATCCCAGCTTCAATCCCTGTCACACACCACTGGTCACAAGCTTCCAATCACAAAGACAACCCTTCACCATCAGTCTTTGCCTCATATTTGGAAGCCAATTTTAGATCAAATTTGCCAACTTGCCTTTGATCTCATGGGCCCTTACCATCTGGACCAGCCTTCCATGTGGGGCCTTTGTTGACATAATCAATACTGGCATCCCTCCCTCTCTCAGTATTGGTTAATCCTGTACTTCAGGATTTTTTCTAATAATTGCCCTGACTCTGACATCAGATTAACCGGTCTGTAATTGCCTGGCCTGTCCCTGCTGCCCTTCTTGAACAAAGGAACCACATTGACAATCCTCCAATCTGGCACTTCACCTGTGGCCAGCGAAGTATTAATCAAGGAAAAGGCAATCAAACTTTAAAGGCAATGAAATGAAAACTACAGTTAAGTTAAACCGAAAGATGTGATAGAGAAATGGACCCCTTCTCCCTGTTATTTGAGTACTGGAAAGAAATAATGTTAGATTAGAAAGAATTTTAATTTGCCATGAGTTTTAAAATCTTTTAAATTTGTGTGTTCTGTCAGTATGTTTCATCTTCATTTCTTTTGTCTAAGGAGGTCTTATTATTACATCTAAATCATTGTGTGCTTATGTTCCACAGATGCTGCAGACCAACTGCATTTCTTCAGCAGTTTCTGTTTGTGTTTCAGTCTGAGATCTGTGTTGTCCAATAATACCAGCAGTTGGGATGGGAATAGTTGGTTAGCATCATGACTGTCACTCTAATTAGAAATTGACACTTCGTATTTGATGAATCCAACAAATCCTTCCACTGTTTTCACATCTGTCAGTCACCACATCACTGCCACCACTCCTCCCTTTCCAGAATCCAGACAAATCCTTTTGCTCTCAGTATGTGACTTAACTTGAACATCTTTAATTGCAAACTTTCTTGTTCAGCTTAATGACTCTTTCTTTCTTGTTCAGCTCCTGACAAGCTACACCCAGCAGGCCACTAGATGATGATTGTGGTCAGTAATGCTTTGTATCTAGAATAGCCCACTTTCTCCCCATATCCTTCTCACTCACACTCTCAACTGATTACCCAGACATCGCAGCAGGTCGCCGTGTTTGAGGAGAAATTTACTCGAAATTGAATCAACTGTTGATATTTCATGTGGATATTTAATTAAACAACAAGTATGTTTACATTGAAATTAATACATTATAAATGTATAATAATTGGACAGACTAATGTCTTAAACTTTGTGGCATTTGAGGGATATAACTTTTGCCGGTTTGTCAAGAGTTCTAGTTCATAAGGTGCAGGTTACAACAAAATTTGCTGTACATCTTTTATAATGGGCTCCAGTATTTCTCCCACTGCTGATGTCAAGCTAACCGGTCTACAAAAACCACTGTGTTCTCTCTGTCTCCCTTCTTAAATAGTTAGGTTATGTTAGCCACCCTCCAATCCATAGGAATTGCTCCAGAGTCTAGAATTCTGAAAGATGACCACAAGTGCATCTATTCTTTCTAGTGCCACTTTTTTTTTAAGCATTCTGGGGTGAGGGGCTCAGGCTGCCAATGATATTTCATGGCTCCACTTTGCCCTCCTATTTTTTTAAGCACCTGCCCACACTTTCTCTCCTCCTGAAGGGCCTCCCTTGTTTTTGATGCTCTGTCCCTGACAAAGGTCTCCTTCTTTTCCTTTCCCAAACTATCCATATTCCTTGACATCCAGGATCCCAGGAGTTGCTGCCCTTGCCTTTCTTTCTGAACTGGCCCTGAATTCTCACTGTCTCACATTAAAAAGCTTCCCACTTTCCAAATGTAGACTGACCTGCAAGTAGCTGCTCCCAGTCTATATTTGCCAGATCCTGTCTCATGACATTGAAACTGGCCTTGCCTCACTTTAGACACTTACCTTTCTGCACTACCTTTATTCCTTTCCATAATAACTATGAAACTTAAGGACTTATGTTCAATATCTGTAAAATGCTCACCCACTGACTCTTCAACTATTTGACTGGTTTCATTACCTAGGATTGAGTCCAGCATTGCCCATGTTTAGAAGGACTATCTACATACTGGCACCAAAAGCTCTCCTGGATGGACTTTAAACATTCCACCATTCACACAAAGGCAATGCCAGTTCATATTAGAGAAGTTGAAACTCCCTCCTAACATAATCCCTATTCCCCTCACACCTCTCTGTGATTTGCCAACATATCTACTCCTCTCTCTCCATCTGACTATTGGAAGGTCTATAGTACAATCCCAGCAAAGTGACTGTCCTTTTTGTATTTTTAGCTTCACCCAGATGGCCTCGTTTGAAGAGCCTTCCAAGAAATGCTTCTTAAATCCTGCAGTGATGGTCTCCTTTATCAATAATGCAATATACCCACCTCTCCTGCATTCCCTCTATCCCACCGGAGACTTCTCTAACCTGGAATGTTGAGCTGCCAGTCCTATCTTTGTTCAATCATGTCTCAGCATTTGCAACAATATGATGTTCCCATGTGCTGGTCAATGCTCTCAGTTCAACCGCCTTACTCGTCAAGCTCCTCACATTAAAATAGATACAGTTCAGCTTTCTGGTTCTCCTGTATTCTGGATCCTGTCCTCGTGGTTACCCAGTGGTTTTCTGTGTAGCCCTTACTCTCCCATGAAGGGAAACATCCAGCATTTTCCCTGTCAAGCCCCTTAAGGATTCTATACATTTTAATGAGATTCCCTCTCATTCTTCTAAACTCCAGTGACCAGATTCAAAACCTGTTTGACCTTTGCTCTTAAGACAATCTCTCAATACCAGGAATCAGTCAAGGAACCATCTCTGATCTACTTCCAATGCAGCTCCTGTCCTTTCTTCAATAAGAAGCCTGATACTGGACACCATACTCCAGATGTGCTCTCACCAAGCCCCTAACCCTAACCCCTGTACAGCTGTAGTAAAACGTCCCTGCTTTTAGATTGCATTCCATTTGCAAGGAGACCAACACTCCATCTGCCTCTGGATTCACTTGCTGTAGCTGCATGCTAACTTTGTGATTCATGTCCCCCACATTACAC
>NW_025214773.1:48281-50585 GCF_004010195.1 Chiloscyllium plagiosum | reverse complement strand
GAGGAGCTTGACAGGGTAGATGTTGACGAGATCTTCGATCACCAGTGAAGTTTCAAACCAGGGAACATTACAGAAGGGAACATTCATTTTTTTTTTTAAAGTAAAGAATTTATACTCTCAGTGAATGGCTAGAATTTTCTAGCCCAATGAATTGTGAAAGTTAAATGTGGTAGGGGAATGGGTCTGCTTGGGTTACTCTTCGGAGGGTCAGTGTAGCTTGTTGGGCTGAAGAACCTGTTTCCACACAGTAGAGAATCTATGATTATATCTCAAATTATTTTAAAAGAGTGCATATAGATTTTTGAAATATTGAGCAGTTGAGGGCAATGCGGATCAAGCATAAAAGAGGTGTTGAAGCCTGGGTTGGCCCAGCCATGATCTGATAGAATGGGGGAACAAGCTGATGGGGATGAATGCCCTACTATTGCTTCAATTCCTTGAGGCTCCATTTCATGCTTTTTGGCTCCAAAGAAGACCGTGATACAATGTGCTAAAGATCTCAGATGTTGTGAAAAGGAGTGAAAATGGGGTGTTATGTACTGATTCAGATGGCACTGATTCATCAATCACAGCTATGCAGTCATGAGTAGGAAGGTAATCCCTCCATGAATAAAGGAAATCTACTGCAGAGCTCACACAAAGGGAATTCTTACACTCAGTAAACTCTCCCATCACATGACCCAACATCTCAGCAAAAACAGGACGTACTGCGCATGCTCTAGCTAACAAACGTACCCCGGGTGTTTGATGTCAACACCGGACCAATGAAAGGACGTTGGCGGAGCTGGAGGACCTGGCGGGGCGGTTGGCGTCCAACCAATCAAAGTGAATAAGGGGCGGAACTAGACTAAACCACGTGATCACCCTCGCGCGCGGAGCAGAGTCGCTGAAATGAATGCTCCGGAAGTTATGGAGCGAAATGATACGTTAAGGAAAGAAATAAACAGAGGGAAACCGGAGGAAAACTGTGTTGCTATGAACAGAGAGGTTTTGCAAACATGTTGTGCGCGCCGAAAAACGCACATTTGAACGTCCCAGTCCCATGTTTTCAGTAAACGGGGAATTGCCTCAGGGCGCTGACATCTTTATTCGGGGCAACGATTCACTGAACACGTCTGCGGCCGCCATCTTTGTAGGGGGCAAGGTGCAGCCATGCGCATGTGCAGCCTTTCCCTGGGAGAGTCATTGTGATCATAGCAGCTCACACTGCTCTGATTCATTTCTGGGCTCCCTCATGACCACTTCGTCGTAGCTTCCTCGGTCTGGAACCATGGATGTATTTTTGGTCTGTTTTGTACTGTAATATTACTTTTATAGACCCTTTGTAAATGAGGTTTTCACTGCAGCCCAGACACTGACCATGTGCTGCTCTATTACCAGATTATTTTTTTCTAGAATATCTTTGACAGTCAAGAATTATTTTTCCAAATAAGTAAGTGCATTTTCCTTCCATTTCTAACTATCAAATTCTGCACCTTTTTCATTCCCTCTAATCTATATTACACTCCCTGAAACATCAACTGTGTTTCTCCTTCCACAGATACCAGTGATCAATGCCAAAGCCCTGTTGCCCGTGGAGAGGGTGATGTTTAACTTTCTTGTACAGCTGCAGCTGGTATGGTATAGGTGTTCCCACAATGTGGCGAGGTAAGAGACATTAAAGATTATTCATTCAGCAACAGTACAAATTTGAAGATAATGTCCAAACCAACAACGGTTTGTATTATTATTATCATGCTTATAATTTCATAAAAAATATTATTGAGAACTTTAGACATAAAGCCAGAGATGAATATATTAGGTCAGGTGACCAAAAGCATTGCCAAAAAGCAGGTTTTGATGAATGTCTTAAAGATGAAAAACAGACCTATGAGGTTTTAGTTGAGAATTCCAGACAATGTTGCTTTAGCAAATGTGGAAACAGCCACACAGATGAAGCAAAGAAGTAACAAATTATTGGGAGTCTGATGTGGTTCTGTTCGCCGAGCTGGAAGTGTTTGTTGCAAACGTTTCGTCCCCTGTCTAGGTGACATCCTCAGTGCTTGGGAGCCTCCTGTGAAGCGCTTCTGTGGTGTTTCCTCCGGCATTTATAGTGGCCTGTCCCTGCCGCTTCCGGTTGTCAGTTTCAGCTGTCCGCTGTAGTGGCCGGTATATTGGGCCCAGGTCGATGTGTTTGTTGATGGAGATTGTGGATGGCACTCTATAAATGCCGGAGGAAACACCACAGAAGCGCATCACAGGAGGCTCCCAAGCACTGAGGACGTCACCTAGACAGGGGACGAAACGTTTGCAACAAAAACATCC
>NW_025214773.1:41294-44813 GCF_004010195.1 Chiloscyllium plagiosum | reverse complement strand
CTCACGTGGTGTTCCTGGTTTTTGTCCCAAAGTTACATCTTTCTCCAGTTTCTTGTCAAGCCTTATCAGGGCTCATCTTGACCTTTTAACCTAGTCTCTCTAAATTCCGAACATTAAATCTCTGTTTCTTCCTCCTCCTCATCACTCCGCCTCGCCAATTCACAGATATTATTCCTTTTTGTGTTTGTCTTTTCTGGTTATGTCCTTCTCTTTCATTCTGCTAAAAACTAATATTTGACCTCACCATCGTTGGAAAATTCTGTTCCATCTCCACTCTCCCTTTCAAAATTCATTGTATTTGATGTACCTCTATCCTTGGCTCCTCCCGTATCTCTCCTACATACTGCCAGGAGGTGACATCATACAAAAGCACAATGTTGGCCTTCACATTTACACTGACAAGGCTCAGCTCTCCCTCCCCATCATCCCTCTCCATTGCTCCATTGATACTCTGTTATCAAACTGCTTACCACGTTCCCACTACTCGATTCGCTACACTTTCCTCAAATGAAATGTTGCAATGGTTCCATTGCAAACATTCCATTGCCTTCAGTTGCTATTTCAAAATACTTTCCCTTACTGCTGTGCCTATCCCTCTCCCTGGGAACTATCTGAGGCAAAACCACAGTCTTCACAATCCTGCTGTCATATATGACCCCAAGGTGACCTTCTGATCAGACATCTACACAATCCCAAACACCAGAAATTCCAGTCTCTAAAACGTTGCTTGTCTCCACCTCACCCCAGCTCCATTGCTACTGAAAACCGTAATCTGAGTATGTGTTGCCTTAAACCTGACGAACCTGAAACAGAACCCTTGATTCAGTGACTGACACAGAATCTGGTTCCAGACTCCCCTCCCAGTATTTACTCTCAGACACATCCTCGCAGTTTCTATCCTGTCAAACACCTTAGGAATCCCATATGTTTCAACAAGATCACCTCTCATTCTCCAGAATCAAGTGAGTAGATACCCAACTTGTTCAGCCTTTGCTTACAAAATAATTCCTCCAAACCAGGGATCATCCCAGTGAACCTTGCCTGAAATGCCTCCAATAAAGTGACACATTTCCTTATCTAAAGGGACCAAAACTGCTTTCATTACTCCAGATACGGTGGTCTCAACAGCACTGCATAAAGTTACTCTCAGGTTACTCCAAACTGTCATACTGAAAACCCTTGAAACAAAACATTCCATTCCCCTTCCTGATGACCTGTTGTAACTGTGTGCTGGCTTTCTGTGTTTCCTCACAATTTCACCCAGCTCCCTTTGTGGTACAGCTTTCTACAGTTTCCACCGTTTAAATAGCACTCCTCTTTTATTGTGTCCTCCAAAATGACCAATTTCCCTTTTTGCCAAATTATACTCCATCTGACAACTTGTTGCCCACATCTCCTGTGCATCTCTCTCTCTTCACAATCCTCTGAGAACTTTACAGCTTTGCCTTTTCGAGGAGATTCCCCTCCCCCCAGCCCCATTCTTCTAAACATTTACAGGGAGCACTGGGAAGTGTGCAAATTTGCGTTGTTTTTAGGGATACTCTGTGGGATGACTGGGAGGAGCATGTTGCCCATTGGTCAGAATGGACACAACTTGCCCATCAAGCTGCATGAGCCTTTCATACCCCATGTCTTATTGATGAGGCACAATGGCAGCACGGAAGGAAAGAAAAGGAAGCAAATCCTGCTCTCCACATCTCACTAACACTGGGACCATTCTGTCCCATGTGTCAAATATCTGTCCTGTCCAGTCACCTGAAGTCCCAAGGTGGAAACTACTAGAAACCCACATAGATTTCCCACTGAATTGACTGCTGGTCTCCACGAGGGTAATGTGTTCAGTCATCCTGGGACAGGAGGAGGGGATGGTGTGAGTTTCTAATATGAACTGACAGTGACAGACTTTATAAACATGTGTTACAGGATACTACAGGTAGGCATTCAGATGGTAATCTCAGTAATTGTAATGCCAAACCCTGACAGAATTTCAGAATTCATCAGGGCCTGGATATTTGCATTGTGTGTGAGGATTATGTTCCAGCTCAAACCCGATTTCTGCATAAACGTTCTCCTCTGAATCAGCCCATTCTCATAATAGATCTCCCCAAACCATCAATGTGTCCTCTAGCCCTTGTATCATGAACTGATGGGTGTAAGGTTTATTATTATAACGTGTAACTTTTGTGAACCCCTCTCTCACAGCTCCCATCAAGTTCATTTGCTACAAGGAGAACAATCTATTTCCCCAAACCCCTGATTGCCCAATGTCTCTTTGTCTCTATAAGATTCACCTCAGGATTGTGTTGGAACAGTCTCCACTTGCCTGCATCAGTGCAACCCCAACAATATTAAAGAAAGTGAACATCCTCCAGGACAAAGCACTGTGCTTGAGTGGTGTCCCAACCACGAACTTCAGCATTCTCTCTCTCCACCCCTGAGGCACAGTGACACTGTGGAAAAGGTAAAGTCAGCATTGTCCTAGCAGGTCGTACGACCGCTCTCTCGTTATGGAGAGATGTAGGGCGGTGGTATGACCTGAAGGTTACCACAGTCCAGGCAAAGAGAAAGGTTGAGAAGGAGAGTCCATCTATTGTAGATCGATATTATCTATGTATCCGCAACAACTATATCATAACAATGAATAATGAAAAAGAATATCCAAACACTCCACTAAAATCCCCCATTCCTTGAACCATCCTGGTCAATCTCCTGTGCGGCCTCTCAGGGACCCTGCCATCCTTCCCAATGTGTGGGCGATCTCTGGTTTGCACTGACCCAGCTGCTCTTTGTTCTTGTGGGTGATGTCATCATTGAGCAACAGTTGCACTAAACCTCATTTTTTTGAAGAGTGGGAGACACAGAATTGCCAATAGCATTTAAGACATATTTAGGTGCACGCTTGCGATGCCAAGACAGATAACGCGATGGACCAAGTATTGGAAAATGGATTAGGATAGTTAGGTGGTAGATTTCTTTACTGGCACAGACTCAATGGACCACAGAGCCTTTTTTTCTGTGCTGTACACCTCTAGATACTTAATGTAGGAATATGACAGGCCACATTTGAAACTAGGCCAGAAAAGGCGATATTAGAACAGAATGTACATGATAGGTCTATGTGTTTGGGAGGAAAGTGAGAGAGAGATTTATGAGGAAATTCTGGAGCTCGGCACAGGAATCTGAAAGGACCGTCATCAAGTGAGGAATAAAAATGGACTCTCCTGAAGGCTGGAGTCAAAGAAAGGCACATGTAGCAGAGATTTGAGAGACTGGAGGGGATTAGAATTAGGGGTAGTTCTGATCCTGTGCCCACACCTCCTCCCTCACCTCTATCCAAGGCCCTAAAGGAGCCTTCCACATCCATCAAAGTTTTACCTGCACATCCACTAATATCATCTATTGTATCCGTTGCTCCCGATGCGGTCTCATCTACACCGGGGAGACTGGGCGCCTCCTAGCAGAGCGCATTAGGGAACATCTCCGAGACACCCGCACCAATCAACCAAACCACCCCGTGGC
>NW_025214773.1:37326-41051 GCF_004010195.1 Chiloscyllium plagiosum | reverse complement strand
CTTATCTCTCCACGCTTCAGGCTCTCTGCCTTTATTCCTGATGAAGGGCATTTGCCCGAAACGTCGATTTTGCTGCTCGTCGGATGCTGCCTGAATTGCTGTGCTCTTCCAGCACCACTGATCCAGAATTTCCTATTCGATACCTGTCTAAATGACTTTCTCGTAGAATCCCTACAGGGTGGAATCTGGCCATTTGCCCAACATATCCACCCACACCCATTCCCCTACGTTTACCCCACACTAATGCACCCAACATACGCATCTCTGAACAGTGTAGGCGATTTAGCATGGCCAATTTACTCGTGGGAGGAAACCCACACAGACACGGGGATAATGTGCAAAGTTCACGCAGAGAGTCGCTGGTGGCTGGAATTGAACCCGAATCCCTGTGCTGTGAGCCACCGTGCTCCCCAGCAGTTGTAATTGTGTTCACATCTACCACTCCTCTGGAAGTTCATTCAACACATTAACCAACTCAGTGTAAAAAAAATCTACAATGTCTTTTTAAAGCCTTTTCTCCCCTCATCTGTAATGTTATGCAGCCCTCTCTTGAATTGCATCCCCTCCTGGAAAGGGCCTCTAATGAGGTCACCCCTCAACCTCCGACACTCCAGTGAAAAGAAGTCCCTGTGTCTCCTTATAACTGCAACCATCCATTACCATCACCATCACCATCCTGGTAAATGTCTTCTGAATCCAATCCAATTTTATGATATACCCCCGAGACCGGCACAACCAGAAATGGGCACAGTAATCCAGAAGAGACCTCCCCAACATCCTGTACAGTCTCAACATAACGTCCCAACTCTTATACTCAAAGATCTGAGAAATGAAGGCAAATGTGCTAAATACCTTCTTAACCACCCTGTCTACATATGACACAAATTTCAAAAACCTGAACCCTTAAGACTCTTTGTTCTTTATCACTTCTCAAGGCCTGACTTTCAATGTGTAATTCCTGCCCTTATTTGTTTTATGAAAATGTAATATCTTGCATTTATTCAATTTAAACTCCATCTGCCACTCTTCAGCCATTCACCCAGTTGATCAAGATCTCTTTGGAATCGTACAAAACCTTTGTTGTTTTCCACTTTAACATCATTTTTCGTGTCACCCACAGACTTACAACCCAAACTTTCCATATTCTCATTGAAATCATTCATATGAATGGCAAATAAAAGTGGACCCAGCACTGATCCCTGTGGAACACCGTTAGTCACAAGCCTTTAGTCTGAAAAACAACCCTCCACTATTTCTCTCTCGCCGACTATTTCAATTCTGACTATCACTAATCATTCCATATCTCTCCAAATAAATGTATCCTATCCATCAGAATCACTTGCAGCAACTTACCCATCACTAAAGTCAGACTCACAGGCCTCTCGTTTCCAGGCTTCTCCTTATATTCCTTCACAGACAACGGTACAACATTGGCCACTCTCCAGTCATCAGACAACTCAGACGCCATTTTTGATTGTACAAATCTTTCCAAAAGGAGCCGACAATTTCGTCCCACCCAAAGTGTTCCCCTGCTCTCACTTCAATTACTTACCCTGCTTATTAACTGAGAAAAAGTCAGGTTTCGCTCCATCTCTGACAGGAACATTTACATATTGATAAAGAAAATGTTCTTGAACTCATTTAAGAACATAACTTCGTCACCAATTAAATCTTTCACACTATAGTAGTCCCAGTCAATATTTTGAAAATTTAATTCACTACTATTACAAACTTATTATTCTGCCATATTCCTGAGTTCTCTCTGTACATTGTTCCTCAAGTTCCCTCTGATTATTGCAGGGTCTATAGTGCCATCGAACAAAGGTGATTTTTTTTTGTTTATTTGAAAGCCTCTGTGAGCACAGCATTTCAAAAACAAAGCTGTCTTTCACGATTTCAGTTTTCCTTGTGAATATTCAAAGGATGTGGGTGTCACTGACCAGGCCAGCATTCATTGCCCATGCTTCATAACCCAGAGGGCAATGAGAGTCAGCCGCATTGCTGTGGGTGTGGAGTCTCACGTAGGCCAGAGCAGGTAAGGATAGCAGTTTCCTTCACTAAAGGACTTTAGTGAACCAGATGGGTGTTTCCGAACAATCGACAATGGTTTTATGGCCATCATTAAACTTTTCATTACAGATTCTATTGAATTCAATTGCCACTATTTGCCATGGTCGAATTTAAGTCCAGGACCCCAGAACATTACCTGGGTGTCCAGATTACTCCTCCAGGTGACAATACCTTTTAGGTGATCGCCTCCCCTGATAATGATGTTAAAAATAAAAGATCTCCTTCTATGTTTGTAATTTGAGGAAATGAATTAAGACATCTCCAAAGACTTCTTCAAAAATCTAGCGAGAATAAACTGTTTGGGGAAACAAATCGTACTTTTTTGAAGGTTTTTTTTCGATCTGATTAGTTAGAATTGACAGTGCAGCAGTCTGTAAGGTCTGTAAAAACAGTAAGTAAGTTAAAGCTTTATCAATGTTTCCTTTTACAGAGTTTGCATTTCATAACCAGTAATTGCTACTCAAAATCATCAAAAAGACTCAAAGTGCAATTAAATTCAATCTATAACAGATGAGCACTAAGAGTTAATATACGACTGCATTCAACAGCCTCGGCACTAAAATGGTCTCTCTCCCTCTCTCGTGTCCTTTTGAACTCTCAAGCAAACATTTCCTTTCTCTCTGTGACAGCCCCGCTTGCAAGGGCTAATAAGAATCCATTATAATCGGCAGCGTCTGACCGTTAATTACAACGCATTTGATAGTACCGATTTTCGTTTCAGGGTCAGATTCAAACACTGTCATTACTTTCACAAGGAAATGCCTGTCAATGTTATCACTTGGTGTCCTGTTAACACAGATACACCGATACTAAGCCAAATGTTCTTAATTGCCTCACAGCATCGTGTTATCATTTGCTGACCCCAGGTGTCAATATCTTTTGCATTCTTAAAGTTCACCCCTTTTCTGAGCCCTTCTGCCTGTCTATTTTCTAGTGCAGTAAATGTGTTCAATATTTCAGCATTACATTTTAGTCTTTTTTTGTGAAACTAATAATTAAAATAGATTTCCTTTTATTTTATGGAGAGGTAGCAAAACGTCTGATAATTCTTCTTCAAGCTGAAAAGTTTAAGCAGTGATTTCGAACAGGAGCAGATTTGTTTCCAAGATACTTAATTTACAGAGAGACCGAGATATAAATCATTTAACACTGTCACAACTTTTACTAACTAATAAAATTGGCAAAACATGAAGGGTGAAAATGTGAAGATTATTTTATTTGGTAAGTTCTGAGCATCGGGAACAGTTTGAATGGCAGCTGCATGCAGATTCAGAAGTTATTCTTAAAATGGTTTGGAATTTAACTTGTTGAGGAAAGATTTGGAGGGATATGGACAATAAGGAGAGGGATTGGGACAGATTTCCAGCATCTCCAGAGGGAGAGAGTGCAGCCCCAATGATCTGAATTGCCCCCAGCCCTTGTGTTCTGTGATACTGCCCCATTTACTGTGAATGATGAAGTTCATACCAGGGCAGAGAGAGGGAGGATTCCACCACTCACCTCACAACAGGGCCCGGCTGATTGATGGTAGCTCAAGACCAATAGGATGTGAGTTGGTGTGGACAACACGTGACCAAGAGCCATGCAGGCGCAGTGTCACTGACTCATGTAAAAAAACCCGAATCATGCAACGAAAAACGTCATTACTTGAACCA
>NW_025214773.1:28861-35873 GCF_004010195.1 Chiloscyllium plagiosum | reverse complement strand
TGCCCAGCAACTTCCCTCTTCAGTTGCTATTACAAATTACTTTCCCCACACTTATGAGCCCCTCACTCTCACTGAGAACTGTCTGAGGCAGAACTACACACTTCACAATATTGCTCTCATATCTGACCCCAAGATGACCTTCTGATCAGTCATCACAAACTGCCCAGCAACTTCCCTCTTCAGTTGCTATTACAAATTACTTTCCCCACACTTATGAGCCCCTCACTCTCACTGAGAACTGTCTGAGGCAGAACTACACACTTCACAATATTGCTCTCATATCTGACCCCAAGATGACCTTCTGATCAGTCATCACAAACATCAGGAATTCCAATCTCTAAAATGTTGCTTGTCTCCACCTCACCCCAGCTCCATTGCACTGAAACTTCATATCCATGTCTGTGTTGCTTTAAACTTGACGAATCTGAAACAGAAACCTAGATTCGTGACTGACCCAGAATCTGGTTCCAGACTCCCCCATGGTGGGACACACCACCTCAGTATTTACCCTGGAATATATGTTTCAATGAGATTACCTCTCATTCTTCCAAAATCCAGTGAGAGGTTTCCCAACTTGTCCAGCCTTTTTTTAAAAGATACTCCCTCCAGCTAGGGATCATCCCAGCGAATCTTATCTGAAATGCTTCTGATGAAATGTTATGTTTCCTTAACTAAAGTGTGCAAAGTTACGATGTTTTTATGGGTAATCTGTGGGATGACTGGGAGGAGCTTGCTGCCCATTGGTCAGAATCGAGATAACTTGCCCATCAAGATGCATGAGCCTTTCACCCCCCATATCTTATTGATGAGGCACAGCGGCAGCACGGAATGAGAGAAAAGGAAGCAAATCCTGCTCTCCACATCTCACTGAATCTTGGAATATTCTGTCCCATGTGAAAAAGATCAGCCCTGTTTAGTCACATGAAGTCCCAAGGTGGAAACTCATACAAACCCACATAGATTTCCCTCTGAACAAACTGCTGGTCTCCACGAGGGGGGATGTGTACAATCATCTTGTGCTCGGAGGAGGAGATGGTGTGAGTTTCCAATCTGAACTGACAGTGACGGATTTTATAAACTTGTATTACAGGATACTACAGGTGGACATTCAGATGGGCATCTTAGTAACT
The DNA here is from genome assembly GCF_004010195.1 of Chiloscyllium plagiosum. Classification (NCBI taxonomy): domain Eukaryota; kingdom Metazoa; phylum Chordata; class Chondrichthyes; order Orectolobiformes; family Hemiscylliidae; genus Chiloscyllium; species Chiloscyllium plagiosum. The sequence goes on along the minus strand of NW_025214773.1, from coordinate 34,743 downwards.
GTAACGTCAACCTCTGACAGAATTACTCAATTCACCAGGACCTGGATGATCACATTGTGAGAGAGTGCTGTGTTCCAGCTCATTCCCACTTGCTGCATAAAAGTTATCCTTTGAATCATCCCATTCTCTGAGTTGGTCTTCCCCCAAATCATCAATATGTGTCCTGTAAATCCTTTTATGATGAGCTGACGAGTGTTAAGTTTATCATCTTGATGTATATGTCTTGTGAAACTCTCTATGACAGCTCCGCTCAATTTTCTTTGCGACAAGGAGAACGATCTCAGTTTCCCAAAACCCGTGTTTCCCCAATGTCTGTTTGCTTTCTATAAGGCACACATCAGGATTGTGTTGGAACAGGTTGGGAAGAAGAGTCCATCTATTGGAGATGAACATTTTTGTGCATTATTAACGCTGATGTCCTGCAACTAAAATCCCCCATTCCTGAACCATCCTGGTAAATCTCTTGTGCCCCGTCTTAGGGACCCTGCCAAACTTCCCAATGTGTGGGGAACCTCTAGTTTGCACAGACCCAGCTGCTCTGTGCTCCTGTGGATGATGTCATCATAGAGCAACAGTTGCACTAAACCTCACTGTCTCTCAGGGTGGGAGACAGAAATCCCAATATCATTTAAGGTGTATTTGGGTGTACACTTGCGACGCCACTACAGATAAATTTTGGACCAAATATTAGAAAATAGATTAGTAAAGAGGTTGTTTTCTTTTTGTCACAGACAGACCCGATGGACCACAGAGACGTTTTCTGTGCTGCAGACGACTGAGATGCCTAATATAGGAATACGACGTGTCGAATTTAAAATTAGGTCTGAGAAGTTGATGTTAGATCAGATGAGACATGATTGTTTGACGATTTTTGGGAGGAAAGAGACGGAGAGGTTCAGGAGTAAATTCTGCTACTTTGGGCGCAAGAATTTGATAATGCCATCATCACGGGTGAAATAAAAGTGAGGTATCCTCAAGGCTGGAATTAAAGAAAAGCACACATAGCAGAGCTTGGAGACACTCAAGATTGGAGGTAGGAGAATAATGAGGCTGGAAGAGTCCGGGAGGATTGTGAGTTTGGAGGATGTTAGAGATAGAGATGTTTGTGATAGCAGAGATAGTGTCGGTTTTGAGGCTGGAGAGGAATTAGATATAAGGAAGAGTTGTAAGGCTGGACGACGGGACAGTGATGGAGTTGTGAGAATACAGGAATTAACAGATAGTGAGAGTTAGTCATACAGATAAACAACACAGAAACAGACACTGAGATCCAACAAATCCATGTCTACTATCTTTCCAAACTGGACTAATCTCACCTGCCTCTACTTGGTCCACACCCATTCAAAAATGTAGTTGCCCCAAATGTCTCTCATAGAATTCCATGCCCCTACTCTACACCCACCCTTGACTAATTCACCCAATGTACACATCCCTGAACACTCGGTGTAATTTACGATGGCCAATTCATGTAGCCTGCAGATGCTTAGACTATGGGAGGAAACTGACACCTGGAACAAACGCATACAGACACTAGGAGAACATACAAGCCCCACAGAGACAGTTGACCCAGGCTGGAATCGGCCCAAGGCTGTGAGGTAGCAGTGCTAGCCACTGTGCCACCCTGATATTGTAATTGTACTCACAGTTACCACTTCCTTTGGAAGTTCATTCCACATATGAACCACTGTCTGTGCAAAAGCTTTTTTTAAAAATTCTTTACATCTTGAATCGCGCCCCCTCCTGGAAAGGACGCGTGCTATTCACATTACATAGAATACAGAACATAGAAAAATACAGAGAAGTACAGGCCCTTTGGCCCTCGATTTTGCGCCGATCCAAACCCATCGAACCTACACTAGCCCACTATCCTCCATATGCCATATCCAATGCCCGTTAAAATGCCCATAAGGAGGGAGAGGCCACCACTGCTACTGGCAGTGAATTCCATGAACTCACGACTCGCTGAGTAAAGAATCTACCCCTAGCATCTGTCCTATACCTACCACCCCTTAATTTAAAGCTATGCCCCCTCGTAATAGCTGACTCTATATGTGGTGAAAGGTTCTCATGGTCAACCCTATCTAAACCCCCAATCATCTTGAACACCTCTTTCAGGTCACCTCTAAACCTTTTCTCGAATGAAAACAGCCCCAAGTGCCTCAGCCTTTCCTCATACGATCTTCCTACCATACCAGGCAACATCCTGGTAAACCTCCTCTGCACCCATTCCAGTGCCTCTACATCCTTCCTGTAATATGGCGACCAAAACTGCACACAATACTCCAGATGCGGCCGGACCAGGGCCTTATACAACTGCAACATGACCACAGAACTCCACAACTCCTCTACCAATAAAAGCCAGTACGCCGTATGCTTTCTTCACATGACTCTTTACCTGGGTGGCAACTTTCAGACATCTGTGTAAAAGGACACCAAGATCCCTCTGCTCATCTACACTACCAAGTATCTGACCATTAGCCCAGTACCCCATCTTCTTGTTACTCTTACCAAAGGGAATCACTTTACACTTAGCTACATTGAACTTCATTTGCCACCATTCTGCCAGCTCTGCAGCTTATCTATATCTCGCTGTAACCTGCCACATCCTTCCTCACTCTCAACAATTCCACCGACTTTCGTATCATCAGCAAACTTGCTCACCCAACATTCTAGCCCCTCCTCCAGGTCATTTCTAAAAATGACAAACAGCAATGGTCCCAAAACAGATCATTACGGAACACCGCTAGTAACTGCAATCCAAGATGAACCTTTACCATCAACTACTACCCTCTGTCTTCTTCCAGCCAGCCAATTCCTAATCCAAACCTCCAACTCACCCTCAGTGCCATACCTCCGTATTTGTTGCAGTAGCCTACCATGGGGAACCTTATCAAACGCCTTACTAAAATCCATATACAACAGATATACCGCTTTACCCTCGTCCACCTCCTTAGGCACCTTCTCAAAGAATTCAATAAGGTTTGTGAGGCACGACCTGCCCTTCACAAAACCATGCTGACTATCCTTGATCACCTTATTCCTATCCAGATGTTCAGAAATCCTATCCCTTACAATTCTCTAAGACTTTGCCCACAACAGAAGTGAGACTCACCGGCGTATAGTTACTAGAGTTATCCCTACTCACCTTCTTGAACAAGAGAACCACATTTGCTATCCTCCAGTGTTCTGGCACTACTCCTGTACATAACGAGGACATAAAAATCAAGGCCAATGGCTCTGCAATCTCCTCCCTTGCTTCCCGGAGAATCCTAGGACAAATGCCATCAGGCCCAGGGGACTTATCTATTTTCACCCTTTCCAGAATTTCCAACACCTCTTCCCTACATACCTTGTTCCTGAGTGAATACTGACGAAAAGTATTCATTCAGTGTCTCCCCAATCTCTTCAGCCTCCACACGCAAATTCCCACTACTATCCTTGACTGGACCTATTCCTATCCTAGTCATTCTTTTAATCCTGACATACCTATAAAAGGCCTTCGGGTTTTCCCTAATCCTACCAACTAAGGACTTTTCATGTCCCCTCTTTGCTGCTCTCAGCTCTCTTCAGATCCTTCCTGGCTACCTTATAACTCTCAATCGCCCCAATTGAACCTTCACGCCGTGCCTCACTGCATCATAATTTCTCTGCCCCCAGCTATAACTCTTGCCCTGCAGTGCATACCTATCCCTCTCCATCACTGGCGTAAAAGTCACCGAATTGTGGTCACTGTCCCCAAAGTGCTCACCTACCTCCAATTCTAACACCTGGCCTGGTTCGTTACCCAGAACCAAACCCAGTATGGCCTCACCTATTGTTGGCCTGTCTACATATTGTGTCAGGAAACCCTCCTGCACACATTGGACAAATACCGACCCATCTAACGAACTCGAACTATAGCTTTCCCAGCCAATATCGGAAAAGTTAAAGTCCCCCATAACAACCACCCTATTATTTTCACTCTTCTCCTGAATCATCCTCGCAATCCTTTCTTCCACTTCTCGAGGACTATTAGGAGGCCTGTAGAAAACTCCTAACAGGGTGAACTCACCTTTCCTATTCCTATCCTCAGCCCAAACTACCTCAGATGGCGAGTCTTCATCCATCGTCCTTTCCACCGCTGTAATACTATCTTTTACAAGCAATGCCACATTTCCCCCTCTTTTACCCCCACCTCTGACCCTACTAAAACATTTAAACACTGCAACAGCCAATCCTGTCCCTGTTCTACCCATGTCTCCGTAATAGCCACAACATCGAAATCCCAGGTACCAACCCACACTGCAAGTTGACCTACCTTGTTTCGTATTCTTCTTGCATTGAAGTAAACATTCTTCAAGTCACTTTCCTGTTTTCACGCACCCTCCTTTGAGATTGATGCCATGTTCCTAACCTCCCTACACTCCAGGCCCTGCACTCTAAAGCTACAGTCTAGGTTCCCATGCCCCTGCAGAGTTAGTTTAAACGCCCCCTCCCCCCCCCCCAAAGAGCACCAGCAAACCTCCCCCCAAGGTTACTGGTGCCCCTCAGGTTCAGGTGTAGACCATCCTGTTTATAGAGGTCCCACCTTCCCCAGAAAGAACCCCAGTTATCCAGATACCGGAATCCCTCCCTCCTGCACCATCCCTGTAGCCACGCAATTAACTGTTCTCTCCCTATTCCTCGACTCTCTATCACGTGGCACGGGTAACAAACCAGAGCCAACAAGTCTGTTCTATCTCAGCTTCCAACCGAGCTCCCTGAAAGGCTGCCTAACATCCTCATCCCTCTTCCTACCTATGTCTTTGGTGCCAATGTGGACCACGACTTCGGGCTGCTCCCCCTTAAGGACCCGGAAAACACGATCAGAGACGTGACGTACCCTTGCACCTGGGAGGCAACATACCAAACGTGAGTCTCTCTCGCCCCCACAAAACCGCCTATCTGTGCCCCGAACTATCGAGTCCCCAATAACTACTGTTCTGCTCTTCTCCACCCTTTCCTTCTGAGCAACGGGGACAGGCTCCATGCCAGAGGCCTGGACCCCATTGCTTACCCCAGTTAAGTCGTCCCCCCCCACAAGTATCCAAAACAGTTGACTTGTTCTTGAGGGGAACGGCCGCAGGGGTCCCTGCACTGGCTGCTTCCTCCCAGTCCCCCATCTGTCTGCAATCTTTGGAGTTACTACTTCCTTAAAGCTCCGATCTATGACCCCCTCTGCCTTCCGAATGATTCTAAGTTCATCCAACTCCAGCTCCAGCTCCAGTTCCCTCACACGGTCTTGGAGGAGCTGGAGATGGGTGCACTTCCTGCAAGTGTAATCAGCAGGGACGACCATGGCATCCCTCACCTCAAACATGTTGCAAGAGGAACATTGCACTGCCTTCACTGCCATCCCTCTAAAAGCAACCTTTAAAAACAAACTAGGTCCAAGAATAGAACAAGCAAAATGCAGTACTTACCACAACGGGTGGGAGGCACTACCTCTGTAATGCCTCGGGTTCCTCTCCTGCGCACTTTTATAGGGAAAATAACCTACCCAGGTAAGTCTGCGCTACAACAGCTTCCGGGTCCGCTCCTCGCTTTTTTTAAAAAAAACCTGTACTCTTTTTCTTATTACCAGTACCCTTTATGGTTTTATAAACCTCTGATAAGATCACCCCTCAGCCTCCTACACTCCAATGAAAGACGGCACAGCCTATCCAGCCTCAGGTGACTGCTTATAATTGAAACCATTCATTCCCACCAATATCCTGGTAAATCTCTTCTAAACCCGCTCCAACTTAATAATGTCCTCCCGAAAACAACACAACCAGAACTGGGCACAGTATTCCAGAAGATGCCTCCACAACGTCCTGTACAATCTCCAACATAATATCCCAAATCTTATACTCAAAGGTCTG
>NW_025214773.1:23498-28538 GCF_004010195.1 Chiloscyllium plagiosum | reverse complement strand
GGATGAGGTATACTCTATAATTCTGTGAGAATCGATTGCTGGGGCCCTTGCAGAGATATTTTAGATTAGATTACTTGCAGCGTGGAAACAGACCCTTCAGCCCAACATATCCACACTGACTTGCCGAAGCGCAACCAACCCAGACCCATTCCCTTACAGTTCACCCCTTCACCTAACACTACTGGCAATTTAGCATGGCCAATTCACCTAACCTGCACCTTTTTGGACTGTGGAAGGAAACCGGAGCACCCAGAGGGGACCCGCGCAGCTAGTGGAAGAATGTGCAAACTCCAGACAGTCAGTCGCCTGAGGCGGGAATTGAACACAGGTGTCTGGCGCTGTGAGGCAACAGTGCTAACCACTGTGCCCCCATGCCGTCCATCAATGCATTGTTGAATGTCATAGGTGAGATTTCGGAAGACTAGAGTTAGGTTAACGTGTTGCCGCTATTTAAGAAAGGGGGTAAAGACAAGCCAGGGAATTATCGACAAGAAATTGGGGTAATAGGTTTAGGGTGAGAGGGGAAAGATTCGAAAGGGAACTAAGGAGCAACGTTTTCACTCAGAGGGTGGTGCGTATATGGAATAAGCTGCCAGAGGAAATGTTAGAGGCTGGTACAATTACTGCATTTTAAAGGCATCTGAATACTTATGAATAGGAAGGGTTAAGAGGGATATGGCCCAGGTGCTGGCAAAAGAGACTAGATTAGTTTCGGATATCTGGTCGGCATGGACAAATTTGACTGAAGGTTCTGTTAGGTGTTGTTCATCTGTGACTCACAGCTCAGTGGGTTTCGATCTCTTCAAAGATAAATCTTCGACTGTCTTATTTTTGTAAATCTATGACATTCAGTAGGTGAGGGTTTATTTATTTATATTCGCATCTTATGATACTTTGATTAAGTTTTTAAATATAACACATTGGTACTAATTTATGCTCGAGTAGTATTTTGTGAAGCAGCAAGACTGTGCCTTTGTCTGGGTCTGTAGAATGTTAAGGTGCAGAGATGGCATTCGTACGGGGATGTGCTCTTCCTATCGGATGTAGGAGATGAGGGAAAGTTTCAATGGTTCTCATGATTGTCTGCAGGAGGTGAGGGAACACATCCTATAGGATTTCATGGATCAGATGGAACTTTGATTAAAGAATGAAGAATTTGCCAGAGCTGGAGGGGTGGTGATAGATGGCAGTTTCAGAAAAGTAGGAAAACTGCAGATGTAGTCAGATAAATGGGTTACACCTCCTGGGAAAGGTAGGAGCGGAGGGCAAGTCGTGCAGGAGTCTCCTGTGGTCCTCTCCATCTCAAACAAGTATACTGTTTCGGAAAATGTAGGCTGTCCCAGACTCTTGTGTGAATGTTGCACTGACAGCCAAGTTACTGGTACTGAGACTGACTCGAATGTAATGAGAGATATATCAGGTGCCAAATGATCAATGATGATTGGGGACTCTCTGGTCAGGGACACAGACTGTCGTTTCTGCAGCTGACATTGAGATATCAGAATGGGTTGGTACCTTCCTGGTGACAGGGTCAAGGATGGAGTGCAGAATATTCTGAAAGCGGAGAATGATCAGTGGGAGATCATTGTACATTGGTACCTATGACATAAGAAGAGAAAAGGATGTCGTCCTGATGAGAGAATATAGCAAGTTAGCGTGGAGGATAAAAAGTAGGTCCTTGTGGGTAGTAATATCCTGGTGCCACGTCCTAGTGAGAGTAGAAATCGCATGATAGAGCAGAAGAATGTGTGGCTAGGAATCTGGAGCAGGGGAGAAGGATTCACATTTTTGGACCCTTGGTATCTCTGGGGTAGAATTGTTCTGCATAAGAAGGATGCATTGTACCTGAATTGGAAGGTGTCTAAAGTCCAGGTAGGGAGATTTGCTAGCGCTACTCGTGAGGCATTTAACCAGTGAGGGAGGGGAGCAAAATCCAAAGAGATCGTGAGAAAAGAGGTATGTCTGAGGCTGGTACAGTTGAGAAGTTAGACAGCCAGGATGGGCAAGGGCAAGGAACAGAATAACGTGGGACTGACAAGTTCCAATGGACAAAAGGTGCAGGAGTAGGCCATTCGACCTTTTGAGTCAACACCACCATTCATTATGATCATGGCAGATCATCCACAATCAGTATCCTGTTCCTGCCTTAACCCATAAACCTTGATTCCACGATATTTAAGAGCTCTATTCAGCTCTTCCTTGAAAGCATCCAGAGACTTAGCCTCCTCTGTCTTCCAGGACAGAGCATTCCATGTGTCCACTACTCACTGGGTGAAGACGTTTCTCCTCAACTCTGTTCTGAATGACCTACCCCTTGTTTTAAACTATGTCCTCTGGTGCTGAACTCTCTTGTCAGCGGAAACATGCTTCCTATCTCCAAAGTGTCCAATCCTTTCATCATCTTATACGCCTCAATCAGACCCCTCTCATCCTTCTAAACTCAAGCGTATACAAACCCAGTCGCTCCAATCTTTCAGCGTGAGATAGCCTCACCATTCCGGGAATTGACTTCGTGAACCTACCCTGCACTCCCTCAATAGCCAAAATGGACTTCCTCAAATTTGGAGACCAAAACTGCACACAATACACCAGGCGCGCTCTCTCCAGGGCCCTATACAACTGCAGAACGACGTCTTTGCTTCGATACAATTCCTCTTGTTATGAACACCAGAATGCCATGAGCTTTCTTCACTGCCTGCTGTACCTGCACGCTTGCTTTCATTGGCTGATGTACAAGAATACCTAGATCTCATTGTACTTCCCCTTTAACAAATGTGACTCCTTTTAGATAGTAATCTGCCTTTCTTTTTTGCCACCAAGATGGATAACCACACATTTATCCACATTAAACTGCATCTGCCATGCATCCGTCTACTCACTGAGCCTGTCCAAGTCACCCTGTATTCTCATAACATCTTCCTCACATTTCACCCTGCCACTCAAATTTGTGTCATTAGTAAATTTGCTAATATTACTTTAATGCCTTCATCTATACCATTAATGTATATTGTAAGCAGCTGCTGTCCCAGCACCGGACCTTGTGGCACCCCATCACCGCCTGCCATTCTGAAAAGGACCTGTTTATCACTACTCTCTGCTTCATGGCAGCCAGCCAATTTTCAATCAAAGTCTGTATTTTGCCTCCAGTACCATGTGCCCTAATTTTGCTCACTAATCTCCTATGTAGGATTTTATCAATGGCTTTCTGATAGTCCAGGTACACTGCATCCACTGGTTCTCTCTTGTCCATCTTCATAGTTACATCCTCAAAAAATTCCAGAAGGTTCGTCAGGCACGCTTTCCCCTTCCATGCTGACTCTGATGAATACTATTAGTGCTCTCCAAATGAGTCGTAATTTCATCTTTTATAATTGCCTACCGCATCTATGCCACTACTGACGTCAGGATAACCAGTTTATCAGACCTTACAGTCTATCCAACACCATTTCCTGCCTAAGATACATTTCCTTCAGTTCATCCATTACCCTAGGTCCTTCAGCCATTATTACATCTGGGAGATTGATTGTGTCTTCCCCAGTGAAGAGAGATCCAAAGTACCAATTCGACTCTTCTGCCATTTCCTTCTTCCCCGTAATAAATTCACCCGTTTCTGTCTTCAAGGGGCAAATTTTAGTCTTAACAATTCTTTTTCTTTTCATAGACCTGAAAAAGCTTTTACTATCCTCCTTTATATTTTTGGCCAGTTTGCCTTTGTACGTCATGTTCTCACCACGTATTGCCTTTCTCGTTATCCTCGGTTGGTCTTTAAAGTTTGCCCAGTCCTCCGGCTTCCCGCTCATCTTTGCTGTGTTATTCTTACCTTTTATCTTCATATTGTCCTTAACTTCCTGCCTCCCCTTAGGATCTTTCTTCCTCTTTGGAGTGAACTGATCATGCACCTTTTGCATAGTATCCAGAAATATATGCCATTATTGTTCCCCTGCCATCCCTGCCAGGCGATTGATCCATGGATCATTGACCAGCTCCATAGTTCCCTTTGTTCAACTGCAATACTGACACTTGTGATTCGCCCTTCTCCCCACTACCTCCTAATTGCTCCTTTACTTCGAGGTCCCAGTTCAAATCCGGTTGTTACACAACACCAAATCCAGTATTGCCTTCTCCCTGGTAGGCTCCAGTACAAGCTGTTCTAAGAATCTATCTCGGAGACACTCCATAAACTCCATTTCTTGGAGTCCAGTACCATCCTGATTCTCGCAGTCCACCTGCATGTTGAAATTCCCCATAACAACTGTCGTAATACATTTGCAACTGGCCAATTTCAACTCCTTCTTCGAATTACAAGCTACGTCTAGACTACTGTCTGGGGGCAAGTAGATAACTCCCATTCGGGTCTTTCTACCCTTCCAATTTCTCAGCTCTATCCATACTGACACGACATCTCCTGATTCTATGTCGCCCCCCCGCGCCCGCCCCCACGCGCCCGCCTTTGCAAGGGGCTGAATATTATCCCTCACCAACAGGGCCACCATCCCCCATCTGCCCATCGGTCTGTCCTTTCGATAGCAATGCACTGCATTTATTTCAATGCCAGAGCTTGACAGGGAAAGTAGGTGAGCTTCGGATATGGTTTTGAACATGGGACTGGGATATCATGGGTGTTACAGAAACGTGGCTCAAGGATAGATAGGGCTGGCAGCTTAATATTCCAGGATATAGATGCTATGGAAGGACAGAAAGGGAGACGAGAGGAGGCAGAGTGGTATCTTTGATTATGGTTGTGCTTAGGGAGAATATTCCTGGAGTACGTCCGGTGAAGTTATTTGGGTGGAACTGGGAAATAAAAAAGGGATGATCACTTTTTTGGAGTTGTCTGTGTGGATTTCATCTGGGTGCGCTGGAATTCTCCCACAGTCCAAAGATGTGCAGGTTGAGTGGATTATCCAGGCTAAATTGACAATGCTGTTCAGGAATATGCAGGTTAGGGTGGATTATCCAGACTGAATTGCCCATTGTGTTCAGGGATGTGCAGGTTGGGTGGATTATCCAGGCTGAATTGCCCACAGAGTTCAGGGATGT
>NW_025214773.1:19324-21062 GCF_004010195.1 Chiloscyllium plagiosum | reverse complement strand
TATAGGAGTTGTGACATCATTTTGTGGTTGTATAGGACATTGATTCTGCCACTTCTGGAATTCTGCTTTCAGTCCTGGTCTACCTGCTGAAGGATGGATATTGTAAAACTTGAGAGGGTTCAGAAAAGATGTACAAAGATGTTGCCAGAGTTGAGATTTTGAGCTATATAGACAGAGGCTGAATAGGCTGGGGCTGTTGTCTCTGGAGCATCCGATGCTGAGAGATGACGTTAGTGGTTGATACAATCGTGAGGGGCATGGATAGGGTAAACAGTCAGGGTCTTATTCCCTGGTGAGGTGAGTCCAAAACTAGGGGGCACAGGCTTAATGTGTGAGGGAACAGATGTAAAAGAGATTTAAGAGGCAATGTTTTCAAGCTGAACGTGATATGTGAAGGGAATGAGCTGCCAGAGAAAATGTAGAGGCTGGTATAATTACCCAATTATGACTTTGAAATGTTGTATGTGATTAGCAAAGGTTTGGAAGGATATGGGCCAAGTACTGGCATATGGGACGAGATTAATTTAGGATATCTGGTCGGCATGGACAAGTTGGACCGAAGGGTCTGTTTATGTGCTGTACATCTCTATGATACTAATAAATTAAAATTAAGATTGGTTTCTCTTTTATGAAGAGGCAGCAGAAGGTCAGACAATTCTCCTTGGAGCTGAGAAGGTTAAGTTGTGATTTCAACGAGGAGCAGATTTGTTTCCAGGATATTTAACTTGCAGAGAGACAGACTGAGAAAGTATTAACGTCATAATTTTTAGTAACTACTTTCAGGTACCTGGCAAATAATGCAGTGTAAAATTGTAAAGATTATTTTACTCACTAAGTTCTGAGCATTTGGAACAGTTTGAACTGAGGCTGGATGCAGATTCCATAGTTATTGTCAAAACAAATTTGGAATTTAACGTTTTTAAGGAAGACTTTGGAGGGCCACAGGCAAATGGGAGGTGAGGTGGGACTGACTGGCGCCATCTCCAGAGTGAGAGAGTACAGCCCAATGGGATGAATAGCCCCCAGACCCTGCGCTCTGTGATACTGTCTCATTCACTTTGAATGTTGAAGCTCATCCCAGGGCAGATGCATACAGATGTACAGCACGAAAACAAACCGTTTGGTTAAACTCGTCCACGCTGACCAATTATCCTACACTAATCTAGTCCCATTTTCCAACACTTAGCACATATTCTTCTCCACCCTTCCTATTAATATACCAATCCTGATGCCAAATGGCATTATTGTACCAGCCTCCACCATTTCCCCTGACCGAAGATTCCATACACGCACCAATCTCAGTGTGAAAAAAGTTGACCCTCTGGTCCCTTTTAAATCTTTACGCTCATATCTTAAACCTATGCTGTCTCGTTCTGGACTCTTCACCCCCCCCCCCCCTCCCCCTCCCCACCCCACCCATACTCCACGTCAGGGAAAATACCTTGTCTAATTATCCCATTCATGTTCCTCATGATTTTATAAACCTCTATGAGGCCACCCTCATCCTCCACTGCTCCTGGGCGGAGCCCAACATCATGTCACAATGGGGCCCGGCTGATTGACGGCAGCTTCAGACCAATAGGAGAGTTGGCGTGATCGTCTAGCCAATGGGAGTGAATGAGGAGCTGGGTCCAGCAGGCCCATACAAGCCTAGCTGTGCAGGCGCAGTGTCACTGTGAGGGGGGACTCAGTGAGTGTGAAGGGAGTGGGAGAGAGTGGGAGGGTTAATAAACATACA
>NW_025214773.1:12922-18926 GCF_004010195.1 Chiloscyllium plagiosum | reverse complement strand
AGGTAGCTGGCAAGGGAATAGGTAGATGCAGGTGGGGCTAATGGTGAGAGGGTGGACTGGATAATTGTGAAGGAAGATGGACAGGTGGGACAGTTCAGGAGGCCAGTGCGAAGTTGGAGGGTTGGATCTGAGATAAAGTGGGGGAGGGGAGATGAGGAAACTTTGATGCCGTGTGGTTGAAGGGTCCCAAGGTGGAAGATGAGGTGCCTTATCCTCCAGACGTCGGGTGGCTCGGATTTGGCATTGGAGGTAGCCTAGGACTTGCATGTCCTTGGTGGAATGGATTGGGGAGTTAAAGTGGTTGACCACACGTCACTCGGGTTGGTTGATGCATGTGTCCCAGAAAGGTTCCTTGAAATATTCTGCAAGTTTGCGTCCTGTCTCCCCAGTGCAGGGGAGAGAGCAAAGGACACAATAGGTGAAGTGTTTGGATGTGCAGGAATGTCTCTGCTGGATGTCGAAGAATCCTTTGCTGCCTTGGATGGAGATGAGTGGGGAGGTGTGGGCACAGGTTTTACAACTCTTGCAGTGGCAAGCGAAGGTACCATGAGCAGAGGGTGGGTTGGTCGGTAGCGTGGATCTAACGAGCAAGTCGCAGAGGGAATGGTCTCTGCAGAATGCTGAAAGGGATGGGGATGGAAATGTTTCTCTGGTGGTGGGGTCTGATTGTAGTTGGTGGAAATGGCAGAGGATAATGAGTTGTATTTGGGTGGAAGGTGACGACTGAGGGTACTATCCTTGCTGGGGTTGGAGGGGTGTACTTCAACGGCAGAGTTGTGGGAAGTCGAGGAGATACACTGGAGTGTATTGTTGACAACATGGGAGGGAAAATTGCAGTCTTTGAAATAGGAGGCCATTTGGTATGTTCTCGGGTGTTCTGCCAGATTGCATCAAGCTTAACTAGAACACTGCAGTAAGCATGAAACAGAGATGTTGGCCAGGGAACAGGCTCGTGTGTTAACGTAGCAGGAAACTGGAAGCTCAGGGTATTTTTGCAGCAGAACGGAGATCATCAGCCACCATTTCCACCACCTCCACTGAGATGCTGACACATTAATGTCCCCTCCATTAACAGCTATGCACCCTCCCAGCCAGATTGTTATCCACTTCTTTGTCTTTCCAAATGTTCCATTGGGTTCTGTCCCCACCTATTATTCGCTCTTTATCTCCTATCTGCTGCAGTCCAAAGATGTGCAGGATAGGTGAATTGGCCAATCTAAATTTCTCGTCGTGTTCCGGGATGTGTAGGTAGGTGCATTAGTCAGGGGAAATGTAGAATAATAGGGTCAGGAAATGGGTTTGGGTGGGATGCTCTTCACAGGGTGGGTGTGGACTTGTTGGACCGAAGGTCCTGTTTCCACACTGTAGGGATTCTAACTTTCCCAGTTGCCATCGGTTCTGAGGAATGATCACTGGATCCGGAATGACCCTTGGTGTGTGCAGGAGGCGAAAACTGGAAAAGGGAGAGTGGCAGCGGAAACCGGATGAAATAATTCAGTTTAGACTGGGAGTGTTTAATTACACGCTGTGCAGGTCATTATTCCTGAATCAGAAACTCTTGGTCCCACATTTACAACAAATTGGAAAATGTCTGCGGCCCTCAGGCAGTGATATGTCCTGGGTTATGGTCACCGTAATACTGGGGACAAGGTAGAGCGAAGCACATGCGCATGTCCTCTTCCTGGGTGGGGGGGGGGGGCGATTTGAAGAGGAACATTTACACATCAAACACATACCAGAGAAATATTTGTCTTTACCATTCACCCTGCACTTACTGAGTTTTCTTTTGTGAATTCTATTTATAGGATATTAATTGAGAATAATTGAGTCCGGGATCTCAAAAGCAAGTTTCTACAGTCAGCGGAGTCATCAGGATCTGAATATTATTGTCATTTACCTGTGGAAAAAGAAAGGTTTGTCTGTTCTGTCTGTGGGAAAGTATCTCATATTTGTTTGTCAAGCAAATTGCAAAATGTTGTTCATGTTCCTAGTTGGATCACCTTGGGGTATGTGTTCTGTTCTGGGCCCTGCAGTTGAGGAAGGAGATATTGCCCTGAGAGGGAGCACAGAGTTATCCAAAGTACACCTCGTCTCTTTGTAGGAACATTCAGATTTAGACCCAGCCACTTACTTCATGATGTTAACCTGTAAACCCCTTATTTTCAAATCCCTGAAAACTACCCATTAAAATTCCTTATGGACTCAAATTCCAGCACCTTTTCAGGTGTAATGTTCCAGATTCTGACAACTGTCCATTCATTTAGAAACTGCGCCATGTTGACTCTGAGGATACAAAGGGCAGAATTGAAAGATGAGATGCTGTTCCTGAGCTCCGATTGAGATACATTGCAACACTATAGGAGGCTGAGGGCAGTGTAGGTGTGAGCAGACGATGGAAATGACAGGGCTGCACTGTGAGTGCTGCTTGACTCAATGAGAGTGTTTTGGACTTGGGTGCAAACAGAGTGATTTGAGACAAGGAGAAGGTGAAGCTGAAACTCAGTTTTAGTCCAGGCCATTGAGAAATTCACATTGCCCCAATGGGAGCAGCCAGTTTGTAAGCGATGCCATGGAGCATTTTCGAACAGTTTTTAAAATGTAACATATCAGCTTAAGTAAAGATCGGGGCTTTTGATTATAATGGAAATGTTTGAAGTTAAGGAAGATTGATAGCTCATTTGAATTCTCTTAAAGGGAGTAACTAGCTGAATCAAGAGAGATGTTGTGACAGTAGCCCCCAGACCAGTGGCGTGCTCCACTTGCACCATGTGGGAAATATGGGATGCTTCCAGTATCCCTGACGGCTATGTGCGCCGGAAGTGCGTCCATCTGCAGCTTCTGGGAAACTGCTTGTCAGAGGTGGAGCTGTGAGTGGCCTCACTATGGAGCATCTGCGATACTGAGAATGTTATGGACAGCACATTTGGTGAGTTAGTCACACTTCAGGCGAGGGTTACACAGGCAGAAAGGGAATGGATGACCATCAGATCAAGTAAAAGGCTCAGGAAGAGAGTGCAGGACTCCCCAATGGTTATGCCCCTCTCAAACAGATACTGTACACCGCTTGGGATTCTGTAGAGGGCGGTAATGGGTAGGGTGGCCACTCGGGAAATCAATACCTGCCAGGGTCATGACACCACAGAGAACTCTGCTGCACAGAAGAGGAGGAATGAGAGTGGCAGGGCTATCGTGACAGGGGATTTAATAGTCACGTGCTGTTGAGAGCAGGGACACGAGGGTGGATCAACTGGATGTGTGGCTAGAGAAATGGTGTACCAGAGAAGGGTTCAGAATCTTCAGGCATTGGGACAGTTTCTGGATTAGGTGGCACCTGTACAAGCCTGACCGGCTCCCCCTGGGTAGGGCTGGGAGAAATCTCCTGGTGCCAGTCCTATTGGTGAGGTTTTATCTATCTGGCAGGGGGATGTGAACTAAAGTGTAGGCTTAGATGGGTCAGATTCAAGTCAGGGAATGGGAGGTAGGATATCAGTGATGTAGTCACCAGCTCAGAAAGCCAAAGGGAGGGAGGATTAAACAAGAATTGAGTCTTTCTTCATCCATCAGTCCTGACATCCCAGGAATCAGAGTCAACAAAATATGGAGCTCGACAGCTCTCTTTCTCTAAGTGCTTCAGCAAAATGGTGGAAATCTACAATAAATACGAAATTTGCTGGAGATCATCAGCAGGTCCACAGCATCTAAAATGGTGCCATTTTCAGGAAACATTGCACCCTTGAAGAAGTGCTGAGATGATCACACCAGGCACTACAATATCGATTACATGCTGAGTGCCAGAACGTGGAACTCGAATAAATAGATGCTAGATGACCAGCATAAATACGATGGGGTTGGAAAGTCAACGTTTCGGGTCAAGACTATTACATCAGGACTGACAAAGGGTCCTGAGCCAAAATGTCAACTTTCCAGCTCCTCCGATCATGCCTGACCTTCTATACAGGAGGCTGAGGGCAGTGTCGGTGTGAACAGACGATGGAAATGACAGGGCAGCACTGTGAGTGCTACTTGACTCAATGAGAGTGTTTTGGAGTTGGGTGTAAACAGAGCGATGTGAGACAAGGAGAAGGTGAAGCTCCTCTATAAGGTAATCCTGCAGTCTCTGAAGCGCCACAGCTTGCCACAGTTGTTAGGTCTGCTGCCTCACAGCGCTAGAAACCCGGGTTCATTTCCCGCCTCAGCCAACAAACTGTGTGGAGTTTGCACATTCTCCCCGTGTCTGTGTGTGTTTACTCTGTGTGCTTCGGTTTCCTCCCACAGTCCAGAAATGTGCAGGTTAAGTGAATTGGCCATGCTAAATTGCCTGTAGGGTTAGTGGAATGGGTTGGGATTGACGTCTTTGGCCGAGGGGCGTACTTCCACACTGTAAGTAATCTAATCTTAAAAAAAAGCCCCGGCCTAGTCAACCTCTCTCTTTAACTCCATAATCCTAACAACAACGTTGTAGATATTTTCTGAAACCCTTCAAGTTCAGAAAAACAGACTCAGGGATGTATAGAATGGAAACAGACCCTTCAGTCCTACTCGTCCATGCCAACCAGCCCATTCTAAACATGCACCAACCTTTGTCTGTGTGGAGCAGGTTGTCCCTACGGTCCCCTTGAAGTCTTTCTCCTCTCACGTCAAACCTATGCCCTCTGCTTTTGGACTCCCCTACCCTGGGAATAAAGAAACTGTGACGAGTCACCCTGTCATTGCTCCTCACAATTTTATAAAGTTCTGTAATGCTATCCCACAGCGTCCACTGCTCCAGGGAAAATATGCTCAGCCCCTCCCTATGGTTCAAATGTTCCAATCCTGGCAACACCGTTGTAAATCTTTTCTGAACTCGTTTAAGTTTCCCAACATCCATCCTATAGCAGGGAGATTGGAAGTGAAAGCAGTCTAAAAGTGGCCGAGCTAATACACTATACGGCTGAAACATGATCTCCCAACTCTTATACTCAATACACTGCCCAGTAACAGCTAGCATACCAAACACCACCTCACTGACCTGTATACATCCTCACCTTTTTCCCCCTCCGTCCACGCATCAATGAATTTATTACAAGCCGAGACGTCGAACACTTCTTCCGCCGTCTCTGAGCTTACTTTTACAATCAGGCCTCCCGCCCACCCACCTTCCATGGACCACTTCGCCTATCTCCAGCACACTCCATTTACCTGGACACTCCATGTTGGCCTATTACCCGCCCTCGACGTCTTCATTTCCAACTGCAGCTAGGACATTAACCACCTCAACCTGTCAACCCCACTCCCCCACTCCAACCTCTCACCCTCACAACACGCAACCCCCCACTCCCTCTGCTCCAATCCCAACCTCACTATCAAACCAGCAGATAAAGGGGTGCAGTGGTAGTCTGGCGCACTGACCGCTACACCGCTGAAGCCAGGGGCCAACTCGAAGACACCTCCTCCTACCGACCCCTCGACCATGACCCCCACCCCCATCACCAAACCATCAAATCCATGCCCATACAGAACCTCATCACATCATGTTCTACCTCCTTGCCAAGATCCACAAGCCTGACCACCCTGGCTGACTCATTGTTTCAGCATGCTATTGCCCCTCCGAACTCATCTCCACTTACCTTGACACTGTCCTCACCCCCCCAATCCTGGAACTTGCCATATATGTTCGAGATACCACCCACGCCCTAGAGTACCTCCAGGATTTCTGTTTCCCTGACTCCCAATGCCTCATCTTCACCATGGAAATCCAATACATCTACACCTACATCCGCCATGACCAGGGCTCCAATCCCTCCATTTCTTCCTCTCCCGACGTCCCCAACAGTACCCTTCCACCGACACTCTTTCGTTTGGCTGAACTGGTCCTCACCCTTAGCAATTTCTCCTTTGATTCCTCCCACTTCCTCCAGACCAAAAGGGTAGACATTTGCACACGTATGGGCCCCAGCTATGCCTGTCTTTGTTGGCTACGTAGAACAGTCAATCTTCCGTAATTACACCGGCACCACTACCCACC
>NW_025214773.1:5641-8778 GCF_004010195.1 Chiloscyllium plagiosum | reverse complement strand
GCTTCCGAACAGAACCTTCCTGTCGTTTCTCTCCTGTCAGACTCTCCCATTGCTCAGTTTGCCTAGGATCCCCTCCTGCTGCTGCACTGATCCTGTCCCTTAGTGACCTGCCCATCCCCCAGTGTCCTCCACATTCGTTCATTGTTTACAATCCCATTGTCCTCGTCGTCCAGCCCCGCCACCTCCACTCTATTAGGCAGCAGCTGCTGTCAACCACCCAGCCTCCTGTGTGAACTAGAGCATATGCTGTCGGAGGGGAGACCAGGGCACGGGCAAAGTGCTGGCCAATTCTTGGCGCTGTGCAGTCCGGTCAGTGCCAGGGAGAGAGGCTGTGGGTGTGTGGGATTAATCTGTCATTGGCAGCTCCCTCCCTTCCTCCCTCTGAAAACAGGACCCGGGGAATGACCCCTCACTTGGTATCGAGACAAGTCGTCGAAGTCTCAATGGGGGAGCAATTTGCAGAAAGTTATCAGAATTCTTGTGAAGATTCATGATTATTATGGAAAAAGTCAAGGATAGGGCTGCGTTTGGAGTTCTAATTCGGTTCATTATAGTTCAACTAGATATGATTTGGCCAGTGTGTTCAAGATGGTTCTCATCAGAGGGTGGGGTGGGGAACACAAATAAGAGGTTCCAGATTGATATTTCCCCAACGTGGTTCTGACCAGGAAGGAAACCCTGAGATGGTGGGGGGAGGATTCACAACACCGGGAGCCTGCAAGTCGGACTCATTTGAGTTGTTTCTTAGTCTGCAAACAGGAGCGAGGAAACTGAATTCAAAGAGAGGAGAGAGAGGGTGAGAACTCTGTGTGGAGGAAAGAAGTGAGGAGATTGGTTTGGTCCTCAGTTAACAGAAGAGAAAAAGTGTGAGACTGAGATTTAAATCTTTGAGCGAGCAAGAAAACTACAATTTAATCCTATCATTGTCTTATGAAGTTCCATCCTGTATTAACGTGGTGAGTTGTTTTCTCTGTTGTAGGATACTGAAAGGGTGGATTTGCGGATGAGAAATTAAAATTGAACTTCATGTTCAGATCTGATAGTTACTTGATCGGTGCAGATCTGAATACCATTGGCCTTTTTATCTGGATGGAAAAGTGTGTGTTCTATCCGTGGGCGAATATTTCAAATGTCAGTGTGATTGGAAAAATTACTGAGACAAAGCCAAGTCCATGTTAGTGTGGTTTGTGGCTTTGATTGGAAGCTGTTTATCAGGATTATCTACATGGTAACGGCAGTTTAAAAAGTCTAGTTCAATTCAGCACTTTGTGTTTAAACAACACACCCCTCCCCAACACCCCGCTGGCTCACTCAAGTACCTGACAGGCGCTTCAGTTTCAGTGGGGTTGTCTGTCAGGATTCAAATGTGTTCAACAATTACAGAGGCCATATATTCCCCGTACAATAGGTTCCCCTCTAGCAGTGTAAACTGCTAGTCTGACCCTGTGGATAGCTATTCATCACTGTCAATCCCCAATCCCATAAAGCTTTCTGTTGATCTTTAAAGTTTTTTCTTAATTCCTATTTTCTCGCTGGTCTTTGCCAATTTGTATGCCTTCTATTTCGAGTTGATAGACTCCCTTATTTCCTTAGCCACCCATGGCAGATTACTACTTTTCCTACAGTCCTCCCTTTTCACTTGCATATATTATTGCTGAGCTGTTTGAAATAAATGCTTTGATATTTCTCCACTGTCTGTCAACTGTCCCACCGTAAAGTCTTTGCTTCCAGTCTGCATTAGCCAATTCCTACCTCATTCTATTGTAGTCTCCTTTGTTTAAGCACAGGGTCTTGGGATTGGATTTAATCTTCCCGCTTGCCATCTTGTTCTAAATTCAAACAGACTTATCACAAATCTTTTATCAGATTACGAGATGAGGCGATGTTTCCTGAGTGTTTTGGTTTTCATTATCAGAGACCTTGGCTTTGTAATAAAGTATAGGATAGATAATCACAACAGAGTATTCTGGACGGTGTGAATGTACTGCACAGTTTCAGTCCATAAATCACTGCCTCCCCGAGTGTAAAATTGCTAAATCATTGTCTCCTGCACGCTTTCTCAGCATTTAAGTTTGGAACGCTAATCCACCTGACTATCCTGCATTTTCTGTAAATCTCTTTTGGTGAAGGTGGTGAGTTTTGGATTCAGCTTTCCAGTTATTACTGTAAGAAGATAAGCACTGGGCACATGAGAGGCAATGCAGCCCTTCGAACCAGCTCCACCATTTAATACGGTGATGATGGAGCTCACCTCGGTCTCAGCTGGATTTTTCTCGCCTGCTCTCTCTCACCCTTCAACGCATTGCAAATTAAGCATCTGTATCTCTTCATTAAATTTTTTCATTGTCCTGGCATGCACTGCATTTTAAATTGGGAATTCCATAAATTAAAATCATATCGAGATAGGTACATTCTTCCTCATGAAAACAGAATAGGGTCCCTATAGTGCAGAAACAGGGTATTCATCCATCGATTCCACACCAACCCGTTGATGAGCATCCCATTCAGACCCACCCATTCCAGTAACCCTGAGTTTCCCATGGCTAATGGCCTAACCTGCAAATGTATGGACACTGTGGGCAATTTAGCATGGGCAATCCACTTAACCTGCACATCTTTATACTGTGGTAGGAAACTGGATCACCCAGAAGAAACCCACGTACACATGGGGAGAACGTGTAAACTCTACACAGTCGCCTCAGACTGGAATCAAACCCACGTCCCTGCCGCTGTGAGGCAGCTGTGCCAACCACCTCTGAGCCACCTCTGCTTAAAATCTGCTACCCCTTATTAACCTCTCCACACCAACATTGGATGAATCTATGCTCCTTCCATCAGAAATTGGGTTGTCTAACCAGATGTCTCAGTAAAACCCAGTAACAACCCACATGTCCTGTGTGTCTGAATGGTTATCCTATACACAACATCCTCCAGCCCACACTTTCCATTCACCTTCCAGTGACAGGGCTCCAGTGCTTCATGGGGACGACAACTCCCTGAGGAAGAGACCACACGTGTGTGGGGAAACCCGGCACTGCACATGTACAGAATGTGGGCGGGTTTTCGAGTATGTGCTTTGAGTAACCAGCGGAAAACATTTCACAGTGCGATTGGCTGGAGGAGGAACGTATCTGCTT
>NW_025214773.1:0-4299 GCF_004010195.1 Chiloscyllium plagiosum | reverse complement strand
GTGAGGGGGCAGCGGTGGAGATAAAGCACTGTATCCCCTGCGGTGCCCACCTCTATCTAAAGGCATCGAGAGCATTGATACACACCACATGCTCCTTCTCTAGGGACATCCCACTGTGTAGCCTTTTTCCTCAATCATGGAATAGAATCCCAACAGTTTGGAAAGAAAGCAATGGCCCATCAAATCCCGCCTACTATCCGAAGAACATACCACCCAGAGCACTCCATCCTGTGACACTGCATTTTTTATGGATGATCCACCTCGTCTGCACATTCCTGAACATTGTACAATTAAGTACGACCGATCCACCTAACCATATCATTGGACTGTGGGAGGAAACCAGAGCACCTGGAGGGGGCCCACACTATCATAGGGGAATGTGCAAACTTTACGCAGGCAGTCTACCAAGACTGGACACCAACCGTGTACCTGGTGCTGTGAAGCGGCAGTGCTACAATCACAATTTAAATCAAAACAGATGATCCCTGCTCATTGTCACATTGTTGTTTGTGGAGATTTATTGCTCACAGAGACATCCTGAGGTTCAGAATATAGTGATTATAAATTTAGTCAACACCAGCCCAGTTAATGTCATTAACAATCCAAACATCAATACGCCAACATTTTCATCTTGTACAAGGTCCAGTCCTGACTCTGATGAACAATAACTGCAGAATCAGAGTCCTGCAGTGATGTCTGAACTTTACCCCACACGGGGCATGTGGATTACCACTTCCCTACAGTCGTAGTGAAAACTCAGTAAATCCCTTGTCACATGGAGAGGTAAATAGCTCCTACCCAGTGTGATCCCGCTGGGGTCTCACCAGGTGGGATGAATCACTGAATCCCTTCTCACACACTGATCATCTGAATGGCCTCTTCCCTGTGTGGGGTCACTGGGCTCTCAGCGGGTGGGGCATTTGAGTGAATCTCACCCTACACTGGGAACAAGTGAATGGCCTTTCCCCAGAGTGGGCTCACTGGTGCTTCAGTAGGTCAGAGGACTGAGTGAATCCTTTCCCACACACGGATCATGTGAATGGTCTCTCCCCAGTGGGAATTCACTGATATCTCCACTTTTTGGAGATTTGAATGATTCCTTTCTCACATATGGATCAGGTGAAGGGTCTCAATCCTCTGTGCCCTCTCCGGTGCATTAGCAGATTGTAAGATCGAATAAATCCCTTCCCATACGTGGGGCAGGTGACAGACCTCTCCCCAGTGTGACTGTCGGTGAGTGTCCCGATGGGAGGGGCAAGTAAATTCCTTCCCACAGTCCCCACATTTACACAGCCTCACCCTGGTACTGTCATATTCGTGTCTTCCGAGATCACATGACCGCTGAAATCCTCGACCACTGGCACAACATGGGAATGGTTTCTCTGGGCTGGGATTACTGTTTTACCCTTCCATATTGGGTGAATTGGGTGACTATCAGATCGATTTAAAGTCTGAATTTCCCATCTGTGAATCATTTTGCTGTAAAACAAGTTTATCTCTGTCATTATTGCAGTACGATTGCAAGAGGAACTGAGAACAGTGTCTAACTATCTATATTATTAGTGTCTGCTCAGGATCTGATTTCCCTGCTCTCCAGGTTAACATCAGTCTCTCACACACGCAATGTCTCCATCCCTTTAAATGACAACAGCAGAGAAGGTCAGTGTTCCTTTAAACAGCCAGCCTCTGCACATGCTCCACTGACTCAAATGAGCAGCATAAACCTGTAGACGCAAAGATACCCACGCCGCCCGGAAGTCAAGGCAATGGGGGGACTGAAGGAAAGGTTGCAATTACCCGCTGAGGTGTAAACTCACTTGCTCAGTCACACTGCGGACAGGCCGTCCACCACTCCCATATGTGAGAAGTAATCACTCAGGAAACCAAACTGCAGAATCACCTGCAAGTTTATAAATAATAGGAGGGGTTCGATTCTGATGTGACTACAACTGTTAAGCAATGAACAATGCTTGGACGTCTGTTTCCAGTTGAGTTCCACCATTTTATGATGTTTATCAAAATTTACAATTATTTGCCGGAGTCATAATTTAGAAGTTGCAATGCGATGCAACAATTGGTCGAGTTGTTGACAATGACGAAGATTGCCAGGGACTGGACAGATGTATCAGACAGGTGGAAAGCGAAAATGATGAATGGCATTGAATGAAGAGTAATGAGTGGTAATGAATTTGGGAAGAGGAAACAATAACAGTGAGGATTATGAGTGTTTTAGAAGCACAAAGCGATGTTGGAGTGTACATTCACAGATCACTGAAGATTGTTGGACAGCAAGGTCAGTTAGTTGAGAGGGCTTTTGGATATGTTCTGTTGCTGACCATTGGCTGGGGATGATACCAGAACCGCCAGTTGAGGGAAAATCTAAAGGGCTGAGCACAAGTCTGGTCACTACAGTAATCAACATTTTTTAAAATTGTTAAGATAAAAGATGGAGAGCTGAAGTAGGCCACTATGCCCATCAAGTCCGCTTCACAAATCAATGCGTTTATCACTGATACCTCTCTCCAAGTCATGGTGGAATATGCCTTGGAGGGTAACTTGCAAATGATGGCGTTTCCATGCCTCTTCCCACCTTGTCTTTGTCGTCGGTGCAGTTGTTGATCTTTGAAGCTTCTGTCAACAAAGCCTGGCTCAGTGACACCAGTGCGTTGTGTAAGTGTGCACTCTGCTGCAATTGCGCCTTAGCGTTGAAGGGAGTAATGATTGCAGTTACTTTTTAGGGTGCAGTTATCGTGAAGGGTGTCTAGTTCGTTAAATGTTATTTAAGCTTCACCCATCCAGGCAAATGGTGAGAGAAAGATCTGTTACATATCTGATTTGCGCCTTGCATCACCATGCAGGCTTCACGGATTTAAGAGCTGAGTTAATAACCACATAAAATGCCAACACATGGATTTGTGTTTGTTGCCAAAGTATTTATATAGCTGGTCAAGTTCCGTTTCTCACAAATACTTGTTCCCTGGACGATTATACGAGGGAATCCAGTTGCAATAAGCTATTGAATGTCACTGGGATATGATTAGATTCTCATTGGTCAGAATTATCATTATTGTTTTTGGTGTTTATGTGGACCAATCCGATTGTTATTCCTAACTGATTCCAGTACAGCACCGCCTGCAAGTGGAGGGAAATGGCTGAATACTTCACCAATGGATACAGCTCACTTCAAGGGGAAGGGATAAACAGTACTATCCCGTGTGCAGGGAGACATAATGAGAAGGAGATGTTATTGAAACGCTTTGCTACTTAGAATTCCTGAAGCAAGGTGGGATGTAGTTGGCTCTAAGCGGCTCTCAGCTGGTTTGGTGTTGGAAATGTAAGAGTGTCACTGGCTCGTTTATCTCGGGGCATGACATTCCCCGAGCTTGTGTTGAACTGGCATGTGAGAGAGCCTTACTTCAAATTGCCATCGAGCCTTGGTCGTTTGATTTCACTTTTGCCAGGTCGCCCTGTCAGCTGTTCGATTTTTTTTAAAAAAAATGTCCTTCATGAGGTTGGTCTCGTTGAAATAGGTTTGAGTTTGGGACCAGAGTGCCAATGTAGTGAACATGGTACAGCAGCACACGTGGTGAAAGTGAAATAACTGTTTCACCCACACAATCCCACGCTGAAAACATCCACCATCTGGATGTTCACACAGTTCTGGGTGTGAAGGTTTAGGAAGCAGGGACATGGCATGAGTGGAGGCAGCGCTGAACAGGTTGATGGGAATGATGCGGTATATGAGGAATGTCAGCAACAAAGGTGTATTGGAAAGTTGGGACAGTTCTCCTTGGAGAACCGAAGGCTGATAAATCGCCTGGTTGAAGCTTTCGAAGTGATGAGGGGTTTAGACACGCGGAGATAAAGGAGTGAAAATGCTCCTACGCCTGATAGGATCGAGAACGATTCAGCACAGATTTCAAGTCATTAGGAAAGGAAGTAAAAGTGACATGAGGAGGAAGGTTTTCACACAGGGAGTATTTAGCACAGAGGCATGGTGCTAAAGTGCTTTAGTATGGTGGTCATCACTAAAGAGAACGTGTTAGAAGACTGAATGGCCAGAATGCAGATAAATCATCTGGACCAGACGGACTACACCCCAGCCTTGTAAGGGAGATAGCTGAAGATATAGTGCAAGCGTTAGATGTGATCTTTGAGGAATGACTAGAATCAGGATAGTGCAAAATGGACTGAGTATAGACAACGGAATGTGGTGGTCATCACCAAAGAGAACGTGTCAGAAAACTGAATGGTCAGAATGCAGACAAATCATCTGGAGCAGATGGACTACACTCCAGC
>NW_025214772.1:44374-50581 GCF_004010195.1 Chiloscyllium plagiosum | reverse complement strand
GAGAGAGGTGGTTTCACGGAGATGGAGTGAGTGTGAGGGTGTTAGGATGATGGTGATGGAGTGAATGTGAGGAGTGTGAGGACGTCAGATTGATGGTGATGGAGTGTGTGTGATGGGATCACTGTGACGGTGATGGAGTGAGTGTGAACGGATCAGTGTGACTGTGATGGCGTGCGTGTGACGGTTTCAGACTGATGGTGATGGAGTGAGTCTGAGGGGATCAGGATGACGATGAAGGAGTGAGAATGAGGAGGTCAATGTGACAGTGATGGAGTGACTGTGAGGGGATCAGGGTAACGGTGATGGATTGAGTGTGAGAGGTCAGTTTGACGGTGATTGAGTGTTTGTGAGGGGTTCTGGGTGATGGACTAAGTGTGAGGAGGTCAGGGTGACAGAGATGGAGTGAGTGTGAAGGTGTCAGTGTGACGGAGATGGAGTGAGTGTGCGAGGGTCAGAATGACGGTGATGGAGTGAGTGTGCGAGGGTCAGAGTGAAGGTGATGGAGTGAGTGTGAGGGGGGCGGTGTGTCGGTCATATAGTGAGTGTGTGGGAGTCAGTGTGACGGTGAAGGAGTGAGTGTGAGTGGGTCAATGTGACAGTGATGTAGTGCATCTGAGGGTGTCAGTATGACGGTAATGGAGTAAGAGTGAGTGTGTCAGTGTGACGCTGATGGAGTGAGTTTAATGGAGTCTGTGCGATGGAGATTGATTGAGTGTGACGGGGTCAGGGTGACGGTTAAGGAGTGAGTGTGAGGGCGTCAGGGTGACGATGATAGAATGAGTGTGAGCGGGTCAGGGTGACGGTGATGCAGTGACTGTGAGGGGGTCAGGGTGATGGTGATCTAGTGATTGTGAGTGTGTCAGGTTGACAGTGATGCAGTGTATCTGAGGGGGTCAGTGTGAGGGTAATGGAGTGTGTGTGAGTGTGTCAGTGTAAAGCTGATGGAGTGAGTTTAATGGAGTCAGTGTGACGGAGATGGAGTGAGTGTGAATGTGTCCGGGTGAAGGTGAAGGAGTGAGTGTAAGGGGGACAATGTGACGGAGAAGGAGTGACTGTGTCGGTGTCAGGGTGACGGTGATGGTGTGAATGTGCGGGGATCATTGTGACGGTGATGGAGTGAGTGTGAGGGGGTCAGGATGACGGTGATGGAGTGAGTGCGAGAGGGTCATGGTGATGGCGATGTAGTGAGTGTGAAGGGGTCTGGATGAGGGTGATGGAGTGAATGTGAGGGGTTCTGTGAGATGGAGATAGAGTGAGTATACAGAATAACAGATAGCCTTGAGTTAATTAATGCCTGGAATCTAATCGAAGTGTTCAGATCGGTTTATATACAGAATAACAGATGCCACAGAATGAGATACAGCCTGGAATCCAATCGAGGCGTTCAGGGTAGTTTATATACAGAATAACAGATAGCCCGGAATGAGTTGCAGACTGAAATCATTTCGAGGGGTTCAGAGTGGTTTTTATACAGCATAACAGATACCCGAGAGTGAGTTACAACCTGGAATCTAATCGAGGGGCTAAGTGTGGTTTATATACAAAATAACAAATATCCCGGAATGAGTTACAACCTGAAATCTAATCAAGGGGTGCAGGGTGGCTTATATTCAGAATAACAGAAAGGCCGGAAAGAGTTACAGCCTGAAATCTAATCGCTGATTTCGGGATGGAATATGTACAAAATAACAGGTAGCCTGGAGTGAGTTATATCCTGGAATCTAATTGAGGGGTTCAGGCTGGTTTATATACAGAATAACAGATATCCCGGAATGAGACACAGCCTGGAATCTAATCGAGGGATTCAGTGTGATTTATATACAGAGTAACAGATACCCCGGAGTGAGTTACAGCTTGGAATTTAATCGTGGGGTTCAGTGTGGTTATGTACAGAATACAAAGATAGCCCGGAGTGATTTACAGCCTTGAATCTAGTCAATGGGTTCCCAATTTAAACCCACAGAAGGTCAATGTTGGATTTGAGAAACTCTTCAATTTGGGATAAGGCCTAGACTAGCCTAGCCTGATAAAACGCTGCAAATCTACAATTCAGTGGCTGAGCTCTTTCAGGTTTTGTATATTATGTTTCTCTCGTATATTAGGAGCTTGGAAAGTAAGGCAGACCTTACTGGAATGTCACATTGTCTCTCCGCACTCACTGTAAACAGGTTCTGGGATTTGCATTTTAATCACCTTCAAAGAGCTGTCTCCATTTCCTATCTCTGCTAGTATCAATGAATGGAAATGGCTTTTGACACATTGCCCCCTCTCCCTTGCTGAAAGCATTCCTGACACAAATCAGTCAGGCAGACATTTTAGATTTGTCCACAGCCACCATTTTATATCAACAAAACGACGACATTGAGTTTATAAATAAGGAAAAGCAAGAGAGACTGGCAACATCAATACAGTTTGAAAATATATAAAACACTGAACATGCACACAGAATCACAGACACATAGAATCACACACAGAGAGATACAAACACCTTCCAGAAGATGTCTCCATTTCCTATCTTGCAAGGGAATTCGTGTTATGATTATGCATTCATGCAGGATAGTAAACAGCTTTTGAGACTTTCCCCATTGTGACAGAAATTCAGCCCCAATCTGAAACTTGGAGATATATAACAGGACAGAAATGAACCAGCAGGTCCTGGGGATTTATCCACCTTTAACCGTTTGAAGACATCCAGCACTTACTCCTCTGTATATCTGGACATTTTGCAAGATGTCACCATCGATTTCCCTACAGTCTATATCTTCCATATCCTTTTCCACAGTAAATACTGATGCAAAATATTCATTTAATATCTCCCCCATTTTCTGTTGCTCTACACAAAGGCCGCCTTGCTGATCTTAGAGGGGCCCCATTCTCTCCCTAGTTACCCTTTGTCCTTAATCTATTTGTAAAAACACTTTGGATTCTCCTTAAATCCATTTGCCAAAGCTATCTCATGTCCGCGTTTTGCCCTCCTGATTTCCCTCTTAAGTACACTCCAACTTCCTTTATACTCTTGTAAGGATTCACTCGATCTATCCTGGTATGTACGACCAGTGAGGGAGTTGTCACGGGTAACCTCAGAGCTGTTACAAAGTACTTGGACGACCTCTTGAAGTGTCAGCTCGTGGGACTAATGTAGACAGTGCTGTTTTTCTGACGGTGCAGAGTCTATGCTTCTATGAACATTGGTTGTGCAAGGTCAATCATTGAAAAGCTTAAGACAGAAATCGATGGGTTTCAGAACACTATATGCACAAGGATAAGAAGAGTGAACTTGTAATAGCTTCATAAAGTACGTCAGTTGCCAAATTAAGGGAAAAATACGTGCAGGTTCTATACAGTCTATATCCAGAGAATGGAGAATGAAGAAGAGGGCAATGGCAGAACTATGCAGCAAATATTTCAGTAATGTCCTTACAGAAGAAAACAAAACATAAAAACAATCTTCCTCGTAATACGAGGAAAGTTGAATCTGGTGAGAGAGAAAAAGAGAATAGAATGCAATTACCAAATAAACGTTATGGAGAAAGTACTTTAACTGAAAGCAGTGGGCTGAGAAGAAAACAACAGAGATTTATCAAATGGGAACCATATTTGAGAAACTGACTTTCAGCAAAACTATGGAGAAGCAATCCATGCAATACGATTGGATTTTCAGAAAGAGTTTTGATCAAGCCGCAAGCTTACTACGCAAATTTGAATCGTATGGGACTGGGGCTAACAGAAGGGCATTGTTTTACAATGGGAGAGCTAACAGGAAACAGGGAGTAGGAATAAATCAATGTTTTTTTTAGAGCAAAGGACTGAGGGGTGTAGCAGGATGCAGTGCTTGGGCCCTTGCTATTTCAAATACACACCGAACTTTTGTCAGAGGGAATCAAATGCAATATATCCAATCCTGCTGATGGCATTAATTCATGTCGGAATATGAGTGGGTGAGGACGATGTAAAAAAAAGCTCCAAGGTGACTGAGGCAAGTGAAGTGTCTGTGCAAATGCGAGGCAATGAAGAACAATGTGGATAGATGTGACGTTGTGCTCTTTGATGGGAAAAATAGAACGGCAGCCTACCATTTGAAAAGGTTTAAAAATGTTACTCTATAAAGGGACGTATGCTTCTTTTCGTCTCATTCAGCCAGAGACCCGTGTTCAATTCCCGCCTCAGGGAACGTGTGGAGTTTGCACGTTCTCCCCGTGTCTGCGTGGGTTTCCTCCGGGTGCTCCGGTTTCCTCCCACACTCCAAAGATGTGCAGGTCAGGTGAATTGGCCATGCTAAATTGTCCGTAGTGTTAGGTAAGGGGTAAATGTAGGGGTATGGGTGGGTTACGCTTCGGCAGGTCGGTGTGGACTTGTTGGGCCGAAGGGCCTGTTTCCACACTGTAATGTAATGTAATCTAATCTAATTCTTCACCGACCTCCGCCGTCCATACAGTGCAGTGAGTTCTGAAGCCAGGAAATATTGGGAATAACATTGGGACACTTACCAGTGTACATAGCCCCACAGTTGGGTACCGTTAATATTTTAAAGGATCTGGATCTCCCTGCATACTAGTCACTGAAAGTATTTTTTGCAGGAACAAAAAGCAGTTAAGATGGTAAATGGTGTGTTGATCTTCATTTCAGAGGGATCTGAGTCCAGGTGTAAGGGTGTCTTACTGCAGCTGGACAGTGCCTTGGTGAGACCCCAACTCGAACATTGTGCAGTATTGTGTGCAATTTTGGTCTCCTTACCTGATAAAGGACAAACCTGACATTGATGGAGGGCAAAGTGAGGTCTGCAGATGCTGGAGATCAGAGCTGAAAATGTGTTGCTGGAAAAGCGCAGCAGGTCAGGCAGCATCCAGGGAACCCTGGATGCTGCCTGACCTGCTGCGCTTTTCCAGCAACACATTGATGGAGGGCAGCAAAGAATGACCAGACTGATCTCTGGGATGACAGGCTTGTTGTGGGAGCAGAGTTTGGGGCGATTCGGCCTTTATTCCATGGGCTTTAGGAAAATGAGTGGAGATCTCAGTGAAATATATAAACTCTGACAGGCCGAGACAGATTAGAAGCAGAGATGATAATTTTGGAGCCATTACAGAGACCATTGAAGAGTTTATCACATGTCTGTGCGTCTGGAGTCACTTTTAGGCCAGATCAGGAAACCACAGGATATTCAATTCCTGAAAGTACATTAGGGAAGCAAACTGCTGTTTTCAATGGACATTGGCTTCAGGGTAACTATGACTGGTACCAGATTTTAAATCTCGATATTTTATTTATTGTTTTTAACTTACACCAGCTGCCAGAGCATTAACCTGGTCTGGATTAGTAATCTAATGACATTTCCACAACAGCACCATCTCTACATGGGGAACTCTCTGAAACCACCCTGCACAGGTTATTTCTGTGCTGCTTGACAGTTCTGTCAAAAATAACACCCACCAATTTCACTATCGTGATTGTACTGAGGGCATGGTAATTTGTCAGATTGTAATTATTCTGCTTGTCGGGAACTGGACACAGCTGAGTAATTTTCCACATTGCCAGGGAGATATCAGAGTTAGAGCTGGAATGAAACAGCTTTCCCAGGGACAAGGCTGGTTATGCAGCACAAGTCTTCAGTCCTATTGCAGGAATGGTGTCAGGGCCCATTGCCCTTGTCGTATCTACTGTGTTCAGCTGTTTCTTCATGTCACATGCAGTGAATCAAATTGTTTGAAGACTGGCATCTGTGATGCTGTGGGCATCATGACGAAAGTGAGATGGATCATTGACTCAACACTTCTGGCTGACGGTGGTGTAGGTATTACATGCATGTCTTTTGCACTAATATGCAGGACTGTTTCATTATTTAGGGTGGGGATGTTTGTGCAGCCCTTTCCTCTGTCATTTGCTTCATCAGCCATCACCATTAATGACTGAATGTGGCAGGACTTCAGAGCTTCAATCAGATCTGTTGGTCAAGTGCGGTAGCTTTAATGTGTTAGCATGAGGTTTAGGTTCACGTGGTTCTGACCCTGACACGTTGACCCACACTCGTCATTGAACCATAGATCGTGTTGATGGTAATGGCAGACTGAGGAGATTATCCAGGGCAAAATGTTTCAGGTTGTGTATGAATGCAGTTCTGCTTCTCCTGCTGATGTGGTCTGCAGCACTACATGGATACACAATTTTGAGCTGCAATGTCTGCAATGCAATTCTGCTGTCTGTTCCCCA
>NW_025214772.1:37492-38328 GCF_004010195.1 Chiloscyllium plagiosum | reverse complement strand
GGGTCAGTGTGACGGTGATGGAGTGGATGGGGGGGGGACTGGGTGACGGTGATGGAGTGCGTGTGAGAGGATCAGGCTGATGGAGTGAGAGTGCGGGGGTCAGTGTGACGGTGATGGAGTGAGTGTGAGGGGGTCTGGGTGACGGTGATGGAGTGCGTGTGAGAGAGTCACTTTGACGTTGATGGAGTGAGTGTGAGATTGTCAGTGTGACGGTGTGAGGGGGTTAAAGTGACAGAGAAGGAGTGAGTGTGTCAGGGTCAGGGTGACGGTGATGGAGTGAGTGTGAGTGGGTCAGCGTGACGGTGATGGAGTGAGTGTGAGAGCATCAGAGTGATGGAGTGAGTGTGCGGGGGTCAGTGTGACGGTGATGGAGTGAGTGTGAGGATGTCAGGGTGACAGTGATGGAGTGAGTGTGAGGGGTTCAGTGTGAATTTGAGGGAGTGAGTGTGAGGGAGTCAGTGTGATGGTGATGGATTGAGTGTGAGGCGGTCTGGGAGACAGTGATGGAATGAGTGTGAGGTTGTCAGGGTGAGGGTGATGGAGTGAGTGTGAGGGGTCAGGGTGACGGTGAAGAAGTGAGTGTGAGGGGGTCAGGGTGACGGTGATGAAGTGAGTGTGCGGGTAAATGTGACATTGATGTAGTACATCTGAGGGGGTCAGTGTGAGGGTGATGGAATGAGTGTGAGTGTGTCAGTGTGAAGGTGAAGGAGTGAGTGTGAGCGGGTCAAAGTGACTGAGAAGTAGTGAGTGTATCGGCGTCAGGGTGACGGTGATGAAATGAGTGTGATGGGGTCAGTGTTACGGTGAATGAGTGAGTGTGAGGGGGTCAGGGTGAC
>NW_025214772.1:32714-36456 GCF_004010195.1 Chiloscyllium plagiosum | reverse complement strand
AGTCTGAGGGGGGCGGAGTGAGTGTGAGGGACTCTCTTTGTTGGTGATGGAGTGAGTGTGACAGAATCTGGGTGACGGTGATGGAGTAGTTCAGGCTGATGGAGAGGATCAGGCTGATGGAGTGATTGTGCAGGGGTCAGCGTGACGGTGATGGAGTGAGTGTGCGGGTGTCAGTGTGACGGTGATGGAGTGAGTGTGAGGATGTCAGGGTGACGGTGATGGAGTGAGTGTGATGGGTCAGGGTGACGGTGAGGTTGTAAGTGTGAGAGGGTCAGGTTGACAGTGATAGAGTGAGTGTGAGGGGGTCAAGATGACGGTGATGGAGTGAGTATGTGGGAGTTAGGGTGACTGTGTTGGAGTGAGTGTGAGGAGGTCAAGGTGACAGTGATGGAAATATTGTGTGGGGGTCAGAAGGGTGGTGATGGAGTGAGTGCGAGAGGGTCAGTGTGACGGTGATGGAGTGAGTGTGAGGGGGTCAGTGTGACGGTGATGGAGTGAGTGTGAGGTGTCAAAGTGATGGAGAAGGAATGAGTGTTTCGGGGTCAGGGTGACGGTGATGGAGTGAGTGTGAGGGGGTCAGTGTGACGGTGATGACGGTGATGGAGTGAGTGTGAGGGGGTCTGGGTGACGGTGATGGAGTGCGTGTGAGATGATCAGGCTGATGGAGTGAGTGTGAGGGACTCTCTTTGTTGGTGATGGAGTGAGTGTGACGGGGTCTGGGTGACGGTGATAGAGTGAGTGTGAGAGCATCTGAGTGATGGAGTGAGTGTGCAGTGGTCAGTGTGACGGTGATAGATTGCTTGTGAGAATGTCAGGGTGACGGTGATGGAGTGAGTGTGCGGGTGTCAGTGTGGCGGTGATGGAGTGAGTGTGAGGATGTCAGGGTGAAGGTGATGGAGTGAGTGTGATTGATTCAGGGAGACAGTGATGGAGTGAGAGTGAGAGGGTCAGTGTGACGGTGATGGAGTGAGCATGTTTGGGTCACGTTGATGGTGATGGAGTGAGTGTGAGGGGTCACGGTCATGGTGATGTAGTGAGTTTCAGGGAGTCAGCGTGACGGTGATGGAGTGAAACTGAGGAGATCAGTGTGACAATGATAGAGTTAGTGCGGGACGGAGATGGAGTGAGTGTGAGAGGGTCTGGGTGATGGTGATTTAGTGAGTGTGAGGGGGCCAGGGTGATGGTGATGGAGTGAGTGTGATGTGGTCAAGGTGATGGTGATATCGTGAGTGTGAGAGGGTCAGGTTGACAATGATGGAGTGTGTGTGAGGAGGTCAGGGTGACGGTGTTGGAGTGAATGTGAAGGTGTCAGGGTAACGGTGATGGTGTGAACGTGAGGTGGTCAGGGTGACCGTGATGGAGTGAGTGTGAGAGGATGAGTGTGAAAGTGATGGAGTGAGTGTGAGGGGGTGAGGGAGACGGTGATGGAGTGAGTGTGAGGGGATCAGTGTGATGGTGCTGGAGTGACTGTGTGACGGTCTGGGTACCGGTGATTTAGTGAGTGTGAGGGGGCCAGAGTGACGGAGATGGAGTGAGTGTGAGAGGGTCTGGGTGATGGTGATTTAGTGAGTGTGAGGGGGCCAGGGTGACGGAGATGGAGTGAGTGAGAGGGGTTCAGAGTGACGGTGATGGAGTGAGTGTGAGGGGACCAGGATGACGTTGATAGGGTGAGTGTGAGTTTTTCAGGGTGACTGTGATGGAGTGAGTGTGAGGGGGTCAGGGTGACGGTGATTTAATGAGTGTGAGTGGGCCAGGGTGACGGAGATGGAGTGAGTGTGAGGGCTTCAGGGTGACGGTGATGGAGTCACAGTGAGGGGTTCAGGGTGACTGTGATATTGTGAGTGTGAGGTGGTCAGGGTGAATGTGATGGAGTGAGTGTGAGGTAGTCAGGGTGACTGTGATGGAGTGAGTGTGAGGGCGTCAGGGTGACTGTGATGGAGTGAGTGTGAGGTAGTCAGGGTGACTGTGATGGAGTGAGTGTGAAGGGGCCAGGGTGACTGTGATGTTGTGAGCGTGAGGTGGTCAGGGTGACTGTAATGGAGTGAGTGTGAGAGGGCCAGGCTGGCGGACATGAAGTGAGTGTGAGGGGCTCAGGGTGACAGTGATGGAGTGAGTGTGAGGGGGTCAGGGTGACGGTGATTTAATGAGTGTGACTGGGCCAGGGTGACGGAGATGGAGTGTGTATGAACGGGTCAGAGTGACGGTGATGGAGTGAGTGTGAGAGGGCCAGGCTGACGGACATGAAGTGAGTGTGAGGGGGTCAGGGTGACAGTGATGGAGTGAGTGTGAGGGGTAAAGGTGACGGTGATGTAGTGAGTGTGAGGGGGTAAGGACAACGGTGATGGTGTAAGTGTGAGGCGGTCGGGGTGACAGTAATGGAGTGAGTATGAGGGGATGAGACCGACGTTCATGGAGTGAGGTTGAGGGGATCAGTGTGATGGTGATGGAGTGAGTGTGTGGTGGTCAGGTGACGATGAAGGAGTGAGTGTGAGGGGGTCAGCGTGATGGTGACAGAGTGAGAGTGACGGTGAGAGTGAGAGTGACGGTGATTGAGTCACAGTGAGGGGTTCAGGGTGACTGTGATATTGTGAGTGTGAGGTGGTCAGGGTGACTGTGATGGAGTGAGTGTGAGCTAGTCAGGGTGACTGTGAGGGAGTGAGTGTGAGGGGGTCTGGGTGACTGTGATGGAGTGAGTGTGAGGTAGTCAGGGTGACAGTGATGGAGTGAGTGTGAGGGGGTCTGGGTGATGGTGATGGAGTGCGTGTGAGAGGATCAGGGTGATGGAATAAGTGTGAGGGAGTCACTTTGACGGTGATGGAGTGAGTGTGACGGAGTCTGGGTGACGGTGATGGAGTGAGTGTGACGGAGTCTGGGTGAAGGTAAAGGAGTGAGTGTGAGGGGGTCAAAGTGACAGAGAAGGAGTGAGTGTGTCGGGGTCAGGGTGAAGGTGATGGAGTGAGTGTGTCGGGGAAAGTGTGATGGTGATGGAGTGAGTGTGAGGGGTCACGGTGACGATGATGGAGTGAGTGTGAGGGGGTCAAGGTGACTGTGACGGAGTGTGTGTGAGGGGGGCAGTGTGACGGTGATGGAGTGAGTGTGAGGGGGCAGGGTGAGGATGATGGAGCGAGTTTGAGAGGGTCAGGGTGACTGTGATGCAGTGAGTGTGAGTGGGACAGGGTGATGGTGATGGAGTGAGTGTGAGGGGGTCAGGGTGACTGTGATGGAGTGATTGTGAGGAGGGCAGGGTGAGGATGATGGAGTGAGTGTGAGGGGGTCAGGGTGACTGTGATGGAGTGAGTGTGAGGGGGAAAGGGTGAGGATGATGGAGTGAGTTTGAGAGGGTCAGGGTGACTGTGATGCAGTGAGTGTGAGAGGGACAGGGTGACGGTGAAGGCGTGAGTGTGAGGGGGTCAGTGTGCTGGTGATGATGTGAGCGTGAGGGGATAAGTGTGACGATAATGGAGTGACTGTGAGGGGATCAGGGTGCATGTGATGGAGTGAGTGTGAAGGGATCTGTGTGATGGTGATAGTATGAGTGTGAGGGAGTCACTTTGACGGTGATGGAGTGAGTGTGAGGTTGTCAGTGTGACGGTGTGAGGGGGTCAAAGTGACAGAGAAGGAGTGAGTGTGTCAGGGTCAGGGTGGCGGTGATGGAGTGAGTGTGAGTGGGACAGCGTGACGGTGATGGAGTGAGTGTGCGGGGGTCAGTGTGACGGTGATGGAGTGAGTGTGAGGATGTCAG
>NW_025214772.1:29946-32122 GCF_004010195.1 Chiloscyllium plagiosum | reverse complement strand
TTGATTGAGTGAGTGTGTGAGGGTCAGGGTGACAGTGTTGGGGTGAGCGTGAGGGTGTCAGATTGAGGGTGATGGAGTGAGGCTGAGTGGGTCAGTGTGATGGTGATGGTGCGAGTTTGAGGGGATCAGTGAGACGGTGATGCAGTGTGTGTGAAGGGGTCCGTGTGACGGTGATGGTGTGAGTGTGAGTGGATCAATGTGACGGTGATGGAGTGAGTGTGAGAGGGTCAGGGTGACAGTGATGGAGTGAATGTGAGGGGGTCAGGGTGATGGAGTGAGTGTAAACGGTCTGTGTGACGGTGACCGAGTGAGTGTGAGATGTCAGGGTGACAGTGATGGCGTGTTTGTGACGGGGTCAGAGTGAGGGTGGCCGAGTGAGTGTGAGGGGTTCAGGGTGACAGTGGCGCAGTAAGTGTGAAGGGGGTCAGGCTGATAGCGACGCAGTAAGTGTGAGGAGGTCAGGGTGATCGTGACACAATAAGTGTGAGGGGTTCAGGGTGATAGTGACACAATAAGTGTGAGCGGTTGAGGGTGATAGTGATGCAGTCACTGTGAGTGGGTCAGGGTGATAGTGAGGCAGTAAGTATGAGGGGGTCAGGGTGACAGTGATGCAGTAAGTGTGAGGGGGTCAGTGTTACAGTGACACAGTAAGTGTAAGGGGAAAAGGCTGATCGTGATGCAGTCAGTGTAAGGGGGCCCAGTTGACAGTGATGCAGTAACTCTGAGGGATCAGGGTGATAGTGATGCAATAAGTTTGAGCGGTTGAGGGTGATAGTGATGCAGGCAATGTGAGGGGGTTCAGGGTGACAATCACACAGTGAGTGTGAGGGGGTCAGGCTGATAGTGACACAGTCAGTGTGGGGGTGTTACGGTTATGGCGACACAGTTAGTGTGAGCGGGTCAGGGTGATAGTGACGCAGTCAGAGTGAGGGGGTCAGGGTGATAGTGACGCAGTAAGTGTGAGGGGTCAGGCTGATAACGACACAGTAAGTGTGAGGGAGTCAGGGTGAAAGTGATGCAGTAAGTGTGATGGGGTCAGGATGATAATGACGCAGTAAGTGTGAGGGGGTCAGGGTGACAGTGATGCAGTAAGTGTGAGGGGGTCAGTCTGATATTGACGCCATAGGTGTGAGTGTGTCCAGCTTGTAGTGAATTTGTAAGTGTGAGGTGGTCAGGGTGATAGTGACACAGTTAGTGTGAGGAGGGTCCTGTTGATATTGAATCAGTAACCCTGAGGTTTCTCTCTGACTGAATCTCTCTCCCTCCTGTCCCTCTCTCCCCCTCTCTCTAGCACACTCTGTCTCCCTGGTCCATCCCTCTCCTTCTGACCCAGAGACTGAGGGGCAGGGTTTGATGGTGAGGCTGCATGTGGGGGGGTTGGGGTGAGATGTGGGAGGAAGGGAAAATTGAGTAGAGACTGAAATGTGGGAGGGAGACAGCGACGGGCAGGACGTGAGAGTGAGAGTGAGTAGGAGGTTGAGAGAGAAGAGTGGAGGCAGGTGGAGAAGCCAGGGTTGGGGGTGTCTGTGTGAGGGAGGGAGGACGAGGGAGAGTGAAAGGGGGAGGTGTTGAAAAAGAGTGAGTGTGCAGAGAGAGAGGGAGAAATGTGGAGAAAGTGTGGGGGATAGGAAATGGGGAGGCCAGGTTGGAGTGGGGGGAGGGGACAGAGGGAGTTAAACCCAGCTCCTGAGCTCAGAGCGCGGTGCCCTCCCCTTCCCTGAGGACCAGGACTTGGGGCTGAGTCTGTCTCTCTCCAGCTCAGCTTCTCCAACACAAAGACACACAACAACATCGGTCACTCTGCTGCTTGGCACGCTTTAATCAACATTTTTATTGTTTACAAATGGAAGTGATGGATACAGTCAGTGGGATGGTGCCTTTTCTCACCGGCCCCTGAGTTGTGAGAAACATTGAAATGTTTCCCTGTAACCCCCCCCCCCCCCACCCCGTGGGATAAGGATGGACAAACCAGTGTTACCCTCAGTCTGTTACCATAGCGACAGGCTGCTCCATCGCTGAAACACTGAACAGAAATGAGAAAATCCCGGATGGATTGATTAATGAGGAAATTTGATTGATTGATGGATTTGGGTGAAGGGATATTTCAGCACATTCTTCAGCTGCTGCCTGAACTTAGTCTGGGTCACGGCATAAATCACGGTGTTTGTGCAGCAAC
>NW_025214772.1:27527-29410 GCF_004010195.1 Chiloscyllium plagiosum | reverse complement strand
CATAAGGACAGATGGTTTCTAGAACATTCCCACACACTCGATCACTCGAGAGCAGACACAAGTCACTCCTTCCCAGTTCCTAATACGGAGGGTGGAAACGCACGGAGGCTCCATCCTACACCTCCCCCTGTGAACAGCTCAGATACTGAAACTAATCTGTGATAGTTACTGGTCTCCCCACTTGTCCTGACATCTTCAACAATCTGTGCTCATACACACACAGCGCCCTCTGCTCCTGCACCCCCTTATCCATGTACTGATCTAAATGTCATTTAAACGGTGTAACTGTCCCTGCTTTCACCACTTCCCCTGGAAGTTCTTTCCACACACAAGCGAAATTCTGGCGAAAATAATTAACCCCTCATGAGCGAAATTCTGGCGAAAATAATTAACCCCTCATGACTTTTGTAAGTCTTTTTCCTCGCACCTTATAATATCACCCAGTGTTGAATCCCCAACTCTCTGGAAAAGACATCAGCCCTTCAGCTTCTCTGTCCACCTCATGATTTTATAAACCTCTGTAAAGTTACCCCTTAGTCTCATACTCTCCAGTGAAAAACGTCCCAGCCTATCCAGCCTCTCCTTATAGCTCACTCCCTCCTTTCCCAACAACATCCAGGTTAATGTCTGCTCAATCCTCTCCAGTTTAATAATATCAAGGTCAGTAATATCAAAGTGAATAATCAAGGTATTTTCTAAGGGCACAGGGAAATCAAAACTAAAGGATATAGGCTTGAGGTGAAAGGGGAAAAATTTAAAAGTGACCGAAGGGACTGCTTTTTCATCCAGAGGGTGGTGTGCCTATGGAATGAGCGGGCAGGATGACTGGACTGGACACAGTATTCCAGAAGAGGTCTCACCAATGTCCTGTACAACCTCAACACGACGTCCCAATTGCGATACTCAAAGTTCTGACCAGTGAAGACAAGTGTGTTAAACACCTTGTTAACCACACTATCTGTGTAAGATGCAAATTTTAAAGAACTATACCTGACGGCCTAAGGCTTTGTTCTACAACACTGCCCTATTTTATATTGTATAGGTCCTGCTCTTATTTGATTTACCAAATCCAATACCTTGCATGAATCCAAACTAAACTCCATCTACCACCCCTCAGCCCAGTCGATGATATTACCACCTCCTCACCTTCCCCATTTAATTTTAAAATTCCCTCCCCCTCTGCAGGAGGCCTGCAAATTCCGGCCTTGATTTTCACAAAGACCCTGAGCTTGGTTTGTCTTGTGTGGTTAGGGGGAGGAGGGACAGATTGCAGACACAGTCAGTGGGGAGGAGAGGCTGGACAGTAATCAGTGGCCTGGTATCATTTCATGGTTTTAGGAAGAGGGCAGTCACACGTGAGAGTTGGGTAATACTGATGGGTGTTTTGGGGCCAGAAATTATGCCTTTCTCCGTCTCTGGTGTTCAGTAATAAATATCTATTCGAGACCCTTCATTGCGCAGCGTGTGTCTGCAGGATTTCTTTCCCCGATTTTGTAGATTACGGATAATAGCAATTAAAGATGTTCATAGTTAATTTTGATGGCACAGTCCGTACACTCAACGTCCTACAGTTAAAATAAATATCTTGCATTTGTTTAACAATACAAAGTGTTTCATGTAGTTCAGTGATGGTAACCTGATTATAATAAATCCACACCGAGCTGAAAGCTGACACTTAAAATATGATCCAAAATCTGGGTATGTTAGTGTAGTGGGTAGTGTCCTTGCCTCTGAGCCAGAACTCTGGATTTGGTTCCAATTCCTGAACTTGTGTGGTAGTGTTCCTAGTTCTGGACTGGAAGGTCCGGATTCAAGTCCTGCCTATTGCAGAGGTATGTCACACCATGTCAGAACAGGCTGATGAGCAAACACACAGGAGAATA
>NW_025214772.1:24267-26388 GCF_004010195.1 Chiloscyllium plagiosum | reverse complement strand
TTTTTTTTTATTTTTTAATGTCGCAGGAGCATATGAATGCATCTTTATATCAACCGTGACCATTTTCTGCTAAGGGTATGGCTCTGTGAATGACAGCAGCAATGATGCGTCTACATGGAACAGGGTATGTGATGGAGACATAGTTTGGACAATGTACAAGGAGACCTCAGATGGTCCAGTTTGGGAGAAG
This sequence comes from Chiloscyllium plagiosum, assembly GCF_004010195.1. NCBI lineage: Eukaryota > Metazoa > Chordata > Chondrichthyes > Orectolobiformes > Hemiscylliidae > Chiloscyllium > Chiloscyllium plagiosum. The sequence goes on along the minus strand of NW_025214772.1, from coordinate 26,198 downwards.
ATGACATTACTGTGTGATTCAACTCAGAGTGGGAGAAAATATAATCTGCCCGAGAAGGAACAGCCTATTGCATTCTCTCTCCTTCATTGTTCCTCATCACAGCAATGTGTGTGAGATGAAACAAAAGCTCTACATTCATCGTTACCATTCTTATTTTACAGAATCCCTGCTGTGTGCAAACAGGCCCAACGGCCCAACAAGTCCATACCAACCTTCCAAAGAGTAACCTTCCCAGGCCTGTTCCCTGACATTTAACCCTAACTAATGCACCTAACCTAGAAATCCCTGAATGTTATAGACAATTTAGCATGACCAATCCACCTAACCTACACAGCTTTGGGACTGTGGGAGGAAACTGTAGCACCCATTAGAAGCTCACACAGAAAAGGGGAGAATGTGCAAACTCCACACAAATAGTCGCCCAAGGCTGCAATCGAACCCAAATCCCTGGTGCTGTGAAGCAGCAGTGCTAACCACTGAGCCACTGTGCTACCCTTTGGGCGATCCCTGCCCAGAATTCATTGGAATCTCCTCACTGCCTAAAGCAAAGGGAATTCAGCCAAATCGAACTGTTCCAGGATGAAATCCCATTGGTAGAAGCTTGTGTGAGTGGGATATCTTCAGAAGCAGAATAACATTTTGGACAATCTCTCAATTTTTCCTTTTGTTATGAGTGACACTAATATCTGCACAACGTTCTTTCAACTTGAAATGGCAGAGTGTTTTTTTCGGTTTTGTGTGTGTGTGTACGCACGTGCACGAAAGGGAAATATCGATTCTTTATGTGCAACATCCAAACAGTTTGTCATGCATCTTTCCATCATAATTTGAGTAACATTACTCTGAATCATAAACATATTTTAACAGATTAAAGAAACTAGCCTGACTTGTTCCGAAAAGTGATCCTGATCCAGTCTGAGACCGATATCATCGTCCATATCACCAACCTGTTTACATTTAACATTTGCTGTGAGCAGTGGAGGAGTGGGACTAGAAAAGGAAACCGTGACCCAAAAAGCAAGGGAACTATGGACCGGTAAGCCTGATGTTAGTGGTGGGTAAGTTGTTGGAGGGGATTCTGATGGACAGGATTTACATACATTTGGGAAGGCAAGGGCTGATTGGTATGGTCAACGTGGCTTTCTGCATGGGAAATCATGTCTCGTTAATTTGAATGAGTTTTATGAAGAGGAGACAAAGAAGATTGATGAAGGCAGTTTGGTAGACATTGTATTCGTAACATTCTGATTGGTAGACAGATTAGTAAGTTTCGGTCATATGGTACACAGAGGAAACTTATCACAGTTGGCTTGAAGGAAGAGAGGTATTTTTCAGATTGGAGGCTTGTGAGCTGCAAGAATCAGTACTGCGTTCACTGCATTTCATCATGTATGTAAAGGATTTACAAGTGAATATCGGAGGCAATAGTTAGTAAGTTTACAGATTACATCAGAAATGTGGGGTAGTAGATGATCTCAGACGACAGTTAGATGGGACAAAAGGGTAAGGAGTGACAGATAAAGTTTAATTTAGATAAATATGAGGTGCTCCATTTTGGGAAGGTAAATCTGGGCAGGAATTATACACTTAATGGTAAGGTCCTGGGGAGTGTTGTGGAACAAAGGGACCAAGGTCTGCAGATGCATTGTTCCTTGAAAGTGGTCAAAATACATTTGGCATATTTGCTTTCATCAGTCAGAGCATTGAGTATAGGAGTTGTGGTGGCATGTTGCGTCTGCACAGGATGTTGGTGAGGCCATTTTAAGAATACTGCGTACAACGCAGTTGTCTGCACAAAAGTTTTACACAGCTTTTCCAGGACTGGGGGTTTGAACTTTAGGGAGAGATTGATTAGGTTGAGATGTTACACCCTGGAGTTTTAGAGGCTGCGGGGTGACATTATCGAGGTTTATAAAACCATCAGGGGCATG
>NW_025214772.1:21512-24241 GCF_004010195.1 Chiloscyllium plagiosum | reverse complement strand
AGGCTACTTACTCTTACAACCTGGTGCACAGAAACAGAGGAGATCATTCAGCCCTTCAAGACTGTCACACACGCTTTGAAGTGATTTGGAAAATGTAATTGGAAAACCAAGGCTGGTTATGAAAGAGGCACCTCATCTCTCTTTACAGAGCTTCTCCTCTCTGCAACTTGTGCTTCATTTGTTGGTCATGTTGTAGACCCAGATTCACTGTGAAAACAGCTCACATACCTCACCCAACGATAGCTGACAAAATCCTCTGGTCTTCCTGACTGCAACATTCAATAACAGAACATTCATGAAAATAACATCCACTAACTTTCCAATAACAGAATGTGAGAACATCAGAAACTGGGGCACTTCTCAAGCCTGTCTTGCCCTTCAATAAGATCATGACTGATTTGCTATTGGTCTCAAATCCTCTTTCATACCCAATTATTCATAGCCCTTAACTCTCTGACAGGTGAATATCCATCTACCTCCTCTTCAAATGCTTTCAATCATCTAGCTCCCCGAACACTCTGGAGAAGAGAAATCCTGACATTCAATACCACCTGTTTGAAGAAAACACTTGCTGCTCCTATATCATGGCTTATTGATATGAACAAAAGAGGTTGAGACAAGGGTTCAGGTAAAAATACTGGCCCTGATATCAAGACAATGGTTGACTTCTGTTGACATCAAGGAGCTTAACAAAACTGGACTTAATAGGAATCAGAGTAAATTCTCCAGTGTATGGAGTCGAACATGACACAAAGGAAGATGTTCATCATCTCAGTCCTGGGTCAGCTCTGTGGGACACCATCAGGGTAGCTTCCTCTTCACAAACATCTTCAACTACTTCATCAATGTCTCCGCGCCCCCACCCTCCCCAAAAAAAGATCGGAATGTGGGGATGGTCACTGAAGATTCCACAGTGTTCAGAACATTTTGACCCCCGTCAACTCCTGAACTGGTCTATGTCCGTGTGCAGCAAGACCCAGACTCCACTGAGACTTGTGCTGTTAAAGTGTCTGTAACATTCATGTAACAGCACTGCCTGACACTGCACATTGCCACAGTAAAACAAGAGTTCATTCAGCACCTCACGCTGGTTTCACAGGAATATGAGGAAGTCACTCAGCCCATTGACACTATCGGAGAAGAACAGGGACAGCCCATTCAGTGCCTACAGCTTATTACTCAGGAGGAGAAGGAGTATAGTGTGATGGACCACACTAGAGCCCCTCGAAAATATTTGAAGGTGGTGGTCGAGACTCTAATGTTTTCTTATTTTAAAGGGAATGTAAAGTGTCTGTTCCAGATGAAATGTGACAGGTCAAACTACTCGGTGTGAAGCAAAACACCATTTATTTAAACACAAAAGATAAAATGAAAACAAAGAAAGAGGAATTTAGAATCATTTAATTCTATTGGACAAGGCAACAGAATAATAGGTCTTGGAGCTATTACTAATGTAGGAAAATCCCATAAACACAGCCCCTGGCAAAAAGGAATATTCAGACACAGATCGTCACTAACATTACTCCAATCCAGGAATTAAAAACAGCATCAAGAGAAAATTCAGAGAGAGTAGCAGCCAGGTGACATCCACTGAAGCTTCCAACTCTGTAGAGACCCCAATAATTTCTGATATTACTGAGAAACCAAAACCCAGCGATCCTAATCTGTGAGAGCTGGCCACACCCATTCAGGTTGCATTAAAATAAACCTAAGGCCTCCCTAGCTGTTTACTCAAGTAGTCTTAACGAGCCAGCTTGGTAACAATCGATCAATCTCTCTCGTAAAAAGAAACCAGGACAAAATAACCTCTTAAAGCTGCAGCATCATCACATTTGTCAGTGCTGGTTCCACTAGTTTGCATTGCTTATATAAATGTATTGGATGTGATCATAGGAGGAACAGTTGGTAAAGTTGAAGATATCACCAAAATTTATGGTGTAGTGGACAGGGAAGAAGGTTACCTCAGAATACAACGGAATCTTGATTTCATGGGCCAATAGGCTCAGGAGTGGCAGATGGTGTTTACTATACACAAATGTGAAGTGCTATATTTGGAGAGGCAAATCATTGCAAGACTTATACACTCAATGAGCAGATCCTGCGTCGATAAACAAAGAGACACGGGTTTGCAGGTTCATGGCTCCTTGAAAATGCAGTCACAGTTAGACAGGATTGTGAAAGGCTTTGGTATGTTTGTCGTTATTTGTCAGGGCTTTGACTATAGGAATCGGGACGTCATGTACAGGACAGTAGTTCCATCACTTTTCAAATACTGTATTCAATTCTAGCTCTCCTCCTCTGGGAAAGAACTGTGAAACTTAAAGAGGTTAGAAAATATTTACAAGAATGTTGCTGGGACTTGAGCTTTAGAGAGAGGTTGATTAGTTTGGGGCTACGTTGCTTGGACCGTAAAGGGCATGGACAGGGTGTATATCAAAGGTCTTATCCCCAAAACTAGAGGGTTACAATCTAAGGTGAGAGGGCAAAACAATTAAAAGGGACCTAAGGAGCAACTTTTTCATGCAGTGGGTGGTGTGTGTTTGGAATGAACTGCCACAGGACGTGATGGAGGCGGGTAAAATTACAACAATTAAAAGGCATTTGGATAGGTATATGACTACAAACGGTTTTGAGCGATATTGGCAAAATGCTGGTAAGTGTCACTAGATTGTTTTAGGATATCTGTTCAGCAGAGATCAGTTGGATAGAAGGATTTATTTCAATGTTAT